>NW_026856699.1:0-8222 GCF_026571515.1 Ruditapes philippinarum
GTATTTCCTGAACACAGTCCCAACCAGTACCAAAACAGAGAGAGATGAAGAATCCCTAAAGAAAGTCGAAAACGGCATTTGAAAATGAGCCGCATCATGACAAAACCAACATAATGGGTTTGCGACCAGCATGGATCCAGACCAGCCTGCGCCTCTATGCAGTCTGATCAGGATCCATGCTGTTCGCCATCAGTTTCTCTACTTGTTATAGGGTTTGTAAGCGAACAGCATGGATCTAGATCAGACTGCGCGGGGTGCGCAGGCTGGTCTGGATCCATGCTGGTCGCAAACCCATTATGTTGGTTTTTTGTCGTGACGCGGCTCAAATGTTGCAGCCTCCTGTTCATGCTGGTGCTGGAAAATGAACGCTGCCGTACACACACCTAGCACGGTTTTAGCATAGAAATTAGAAACATCTGCGGCGGTTATCATAGAACCTTCAAATGCACACTTTCGTACCATTCATTAAGAAAAAAGAGTGTGTGCCGCATTAACGAGTGTGCCGCATAAACGAGAAAACAATGGGCGTAATTAAATATAAAGATTTTTGCAGGGGATCAGGGATTATGAAGCCTGCATATCACAAATAAAACGTCAAAAGACATAGAGGATATTTGTTTGTTTTGCATGTAAGATTGAAATATAATTTCACTGAGTGAACACCAGATGCAATATTTTCACGAGTGAAAATATAATAGCTGGTGTTCACGAATGAAATATATTTCAATCTTATATGTAAAACAAATACATTTTCTTTTTATTTCATGCTTTTTAAAGTGATTTTAAAGTATTTTACTGATTTTGCCGCGTAACGTCGCGCATTTTCCTTTTTGACGTCATGACATCATGACGTCACATGATCAATTTTGAAAATATAGTTCTGTTCAATTTTCTAACTTTGTTACATTTTTAACATGATGTATGGTGACATCGACTTTCTTTTCCTAAAGAAGCCAAATTTACGCATGACGGCATTTATTTCTGCTTGTTATTCCATTTAGTTTGATGATTTCTTTTTCATATACAGTATAGTTCGGCTACAGTGAAAATTATATTTTATAAATTTCACTAGTGGTTTAGAATATAATCATCTGATATATTACAATAAAACACTGGAAAGCATGAAATGAACATTTATCACATAAAAACGATATAACACTAGTGTTATAACACTTTGACGTGACGTCATTTGCGCTATATAGAAACATACTGGGGTCCTTCATATTTACCGGACAATCAGATTACCGGACAAAATCTATTCCTGTCAAATAAGGCTTTATTTTTTTGCTTCGATTTAAAAATCATCCGGTCTGAATCGTACACACACTTTCTGTTTCAAAGTAAATAACAACAAAAACACTCTCATGTAAATGTTGTTGATTCAGTTCTTTATTTACAAACATACCCTTTTGTTTACGAGTTATTTCATGATCCTGGTCATGCGGGGGGATATTCTGTTCTGCGCATGCCGAATATTGATGGGTTACACTTTAAATTCTTCTCAACGTTATCTCAGGAGACAATCGTAACAATTTTTTTATGATAAAAAGTAATTTTAAATTTAGTTCAAACAGTATCTCATCGTTGTCTTCTACAAGAAATGCAAATTAAGACATATAAGGAAATCGTAAGACCATGGGAGGAAATTCTACATGAAATGTAAATAAAACAGATTTTTTGGCTTTTGCAACATGCTACATGATGACCAAAAGGACACTGAATGACAAAGAATAGAATTCCATTTGAATATCAAACTGTTTCATACGTTTAAGGATCATGAAGAATCAATACGTTATTGAGTTAAAAGTGTTTATTTCAATTACAGCCCTATATATTGGCCTCTTCATAACAGGCATGTCTGTCGTGTGTATTTCTAGTGACATACTGGGTTTTTGAAATATATTAACCTTGCCATTCAATAGTCGTAGTTTCCTAGCTGATTATTTAAAGATTAATTTCAATTCACGATTTCAAAGAAAAATCGAAATGCTAAGTCCGGTAAATTGAGCTGTCTACACGATTTTCTCTCTTATAATGCCCTACTTTAAAGACACATTTCTACGGTCAAATGTTTAATGTCATGTTTGTTAAAGTAATGTTTACTTATATAATGTTTTACGCCACTCGTGAGAATACTGTTTTTAAAGCCCACTCGATGAAATAAAATTTCATCTTACACACAAAAAAATAAATATCCTCTATGTATTAAGAACTCAAAATTATTTGGGTAAAATTCCATTCTTTTTCACTATTTCAAATACACGCCCGGCAAACTGTCGCTCCACTTCAAAATTGTGGTGTACGGTAAAACGAGCGAACGGCATTTCCGAGATAGAGCGGAAGGCCGATTTAAACGCCTAATTGTAAGTATTGTTTATGTTTTTGTCTTGTTAATCATTTAAGTTGTGTTTTTTTCGAAAAACGGAAAATGTGGTTCGTGTAGGATTGATTTAGGCTTCCAAATGATCTAAGCTGTTTCAAAAAGAAAATTAATATTAAGCCGGAAGAACTTTTCTCCCTGACGAAGCGAACGATGATTTGTAGAATATTGAAACTTCCCAACCATAGAAATGCCATACCTTTCGGATTTCTTGAAAAAGTGTATTAGTAAATTATCAACCCGTAATAAGAACTTGTCCTTCATGCAAAATAAATTACTCCTGAAGGATTTCTTAAATTTGTAAATCGATATTTTTCGAAAGTAGTGGAGCGAAAGGGCGAGAGATGGAGCAAAAGGTTCGATGTTGAGCGCAAGGCGATATTAATTTGACGTATTAGGAGGAGCGTAGTCAATCAATGATTTTTATAAATAAAAGCTATAGAAGTTAAAATAGGAATGATCAAGTGTTAAGACCGAGATATATATACCTTTTAAAGAGAACTAATAAAGTGTGATATCCTTTCAACGACTATAGCGTAATAACTGTAATCGCAAAGGTGTCACCTATGGCTGCCGTGTAGATTCCATTATTTATGTTCGAAATTTAGATGAGGCCCGACCATTGAATCATACACATTAATGCATGGCATAATACAGGATGCCACTTATTCGAGGTCAATCATGATTTTTGACACGGTTATTTACATTTAAAAACGTGTGTCCGTGCAAAATGCGACAAAGTCGAATATTTTTAGTTCTACCGCGAACAAATGTTTCCGAGCAGCTACGTGTAACTCGATTGTTTACGCCAAATGTTATATTTTTTTGAAAAGTTAGATATTCAAGGTGCAGAACAGAAAAAAATTATGCAATGCATGGAACACATTAAATTAAATGGATCACTACTACCAAGTTTCAATTCACAATGACTTTTCTGTAATTAATAGGCTCTAACGTACCTGTTCTGAGCAAAACACAAATAAGTCACGTTTTCATGAATTTGAAAGGTGGGGGAACTCGCATGAAAATGGTTGACAAGGTGTCAGTCGTTATAAGGATATAACACGTGTTCCAGTTATGTTTCAAGATACTTCCTCCCTTATTAAGCATTGTTGTTTAGTTTATTATTTTCCTCTCAAAGTGAGGCAGAACTCAGTCGGTGTACGGACTAAAATTATCAATAATATAATAGACCTAGTTATAGTGAGAAAGTTCTATTTACACTTTCAGACGAAAATAATAAACTAAACAACAATGGTAAATAAGGGAGGAAGTATCTTGAAACATAACTGGAACACGTGTTATATCCTTATAACGACTGACATCTTGTCTACCATTTTCATAGCGATTCCCCACCTTACAAATTCATGAAAACGTGGCTTATTTGTGTTTTTTGCTCAGAACAGGTACGTTAGAGCTATTAATTACAGAAAGTATTGTGAACTCCATTTAATTTAATGTGTTCCATGCATTGCATAATTTTTGTTTCTGTTCTGCACCTTGAATATCTAACTTTCAAAAAACATAACATTTTGGCATGAACAATCGAGTTACACGTAGCTGCTCGGAACACATTTGTTCGCGGTAGAAATAAAAATTCGATTTTGTCGCATTTGCACGGGACACACGTTTTTAAATGTACATAACCGTGTCAAAAATCATGATTGACCTCGAATAAGTGGCATCCTGTATTATGTCATGCATACATGTGTATGATTCAATGGTCGGGCCCTCATTCAAAATTCGAACATAAATAAAGGAATCTACTCGGAAGCCATGGCGACACTTTCGCGATTACATTTATTACGCTATAACGTTGAAAGGATATCACACTTTATTAGTTCTCTTTAAAAGGTATATATATCGGTCTGAACACTTGATCATGTCTTTTTTTAACTTCTTATAGCTTTTATATGTAAAAAAAATCATAGACCTACGCTCACTCCTATACGTCAAGTTAATATCGCCTTGCGCTCAACATCGAACCTTTTGCTCCATCTCTCGCCTTTCGCTCCACTACTTCCGAAAATATCGGTTTACAAATTTAAAAAATCCTTCAGGAGTATTTATTTTGCACGAAGGACAAGTTCTTATTACGTGGTCGATAATTTACTAATACACTTTTCAAGAAATCCGAAAGGTATGGCATTTCTATGGTTGGGAAGTTCAATATTCTACAAATCATCGTTCGTTCGTCAGGGGGAAAAGTTCTTCCGGGTTAATATAATTTTCTTTTTGTAACAGCTTAGACAATTGGAAGCCTAAATCAATCCTACACGGAACCACATTTTCCGTTTTTCGAAACAATACAACTTAAATGAATAACAAGACAAAAACATAAACAATACTTACAATTAGGCGTTTAAATCGGCCTTCCGCTCTATCTCGGAAATGCCGTTCGCTCGTTTTACCGTACACCACAATTTTGAAGTGGAGCGACAGTTTGCCGGGCGTGAAATAAAAGTAACAGTACTAATTATAAACTTATTTAAGACAAACCATATAGTTCGCCAAAGGAGAAGAATTCTATAAGACTTGTCTTTCATTCTCATCCTTTTCCATTGTGTAAAATGTTTTGTTTGTTATATATTTGTATGTATGTACATTATATATTACTTTCGGGAATAAATATGTTTAAACAAAAGTACAGTATTTGTCGAATATGAGGATACCCATAGCCGTTTAAAGGGCGTTAATGTTTGCTTTCCACCTAGAGGCGCGTCAATGAAAAAATCACTCATTTTTAAACAAGATTACTGTTCTTATTTTATATATGTGATAAATGTAAAAAGAGGATTTTTTTTTTTGAGTTGAAATATGGAAGTTTCGTGAAAATTTACATGTAACCAATTTCACGAAAAACGAAAAAAATAACCTTTTTTTTAATTATTAATTTCATTCTCAAAGAAAAAATGGGTTACAAATCATGTTCCTTCGGCTTACGAAACTGCAATTGCACAGCGCGCAGTAATATATTATTGCGTTCTTGTTTTGCCACGCGGATGTTTCGGCGCTACATTGGTGACGTCACGTAAACAATGTTTTAAACGTCTGTACAGCGTTAATAACTGAATTAAAGATATTGGTGTTCGGATTGATTTTCTTAGTCAGACCATTTTCTATCATTCTAGATAGTTTTCAAAGCAAAATTCAACAAAAAGTTGTTTTGTATTTATCAGATTTTTCAAACAAAATGGCGAAAGAAGTCCCTTTTATGTGCTATGTATCATCTTTTATATACAGGTATAACTTGAATGTTTGTTGTGTATGTTAATGTCAGGATTGATGTTCATTATGCATATTTTAACCTTGTCTTTCTATTGCTTAGTCCTAACATGTTTTATTTATTTATATATAATTTGCTCTTTTTATAAGTTGGTTTGTCAATGCATTTAATTGTGTGTATGCATGCCTGATGTTCCTCTGCTTAATGTTTATGTGTCTTATATAAGCTGTTGATGTGTGATCTTAACTTTTAGTATGTATATTAATGGTTTTTTATATTAGATCTAATATGTATTACCTCTTACTTTTGTATGCTATTGATGAATGCTAGTACAGTGCTGTTTGTATACTCTAATTGTTAATGCAATGCTATTTGTCTAATTTTATCATAACCATTTTGTCATTTATCATATCTTAAACATGTGTTTTACATTATTGTAGTCGGTGTAAAAAGCTCATCAGAGCTTATGTTTATTGTTGATGTATCCGACTTATAAATAAAATTTACTTGACTTGACTTGAAAATAAATATGAGTTTTGACTCCGCCTACTTTCATATTTATATTTCATATTTATTTTTAAAAAATATGAAATATATTTGACTGATATACATAATAGCACCATATTTCATGGGTAAAATTAAATAAATAGAGGATATTCAAGTTTTTTCTATAAATACATGATTTATTTTCATCGAGTGGTATGAAAATAAATATTTCATGAGTGGCGGTAGCCACGAGTGAAATATGGTATTTTCATGCCACAAGATGAAAATAAATCATGTAATTATAGAAAAAACTTGAATTTTCTGTTTATTATATACATTTTCTCTTTCTGGACATTAAAATTTGAAAGACTTTCCCTTAAATTTTGAGTACTGGCAGAATTTAAAAGAAAGTAGTCCGGCAAGACACCAGTGAAAATACGGAAAATATGTTTCACTGCTGTGAAAAATAAATTTTTACAGTGAAAATACGGAAAATGAAAATACGCATTTTATTTCATCAATATTTCTCAATATTTCATTTAAAAGTATGTAATAAAATATTGTATTCGTGAAGATTCAATACTAAATTTATTGAAATCGTTGAGAGGCTCGCATAATATGATTTTATTCAACTCGTTCAATAATTTTAGTATTAAACTACACTCATTCAATATCCTCTATGTATATTACAGACAACATTATGCTAATGGTGATTCAACACTATTTAAGTGGGAATGTTAATTGGAAACATCAATAGAAAAAGTTCAAATAGTAAGAACAAAAAGTGCCACAAACATAATAATGTCGTGCTGAACTAGTTCTGGCTTCCAAAACTTTATAAGCCGCTTTTTAACATTTCTGTTTTTCATCTTATGTACATGAAGGCATGTCACAGTTTATTAACGGCTATACGCTGAAGACTTTAAGCTAGTGCTGAACGATCTTTAAGGATCGGAAATATAACAGCAGGAATCAGATGGCGTGTAACTTTATTCGTTGAATAAAAATGACAACTAATTTATGTGTATTAAGACGAATAAAGAGAGAAAACGAATAAGCTACGTATCGGAAAGAAAATTTGTTAACAAACAGCAGACAGATAAGTCAAGTCGAAATGTCAAGGGGGGACAATCGTTCAGTATTTTGTTTACTGACAAACTGTCGAGTTGTTGAAATGTCCCGATACCTTGAAAAGTAGCAAGTGGTAAGTAGCAAGTGGCGGGTAGCAAGTGGCGGGTAGCGGGTAGCAAGTGGCGGGTAGCGGGTAGCAAGTGGCGGGTAGCGGGTAGCAAGTGGCGGATAGCAAATGGCCAGTGACAAGTAGCAAGTGGCGGGTAGCAAGTGGCCAGTGACAAGTAGCAAGTGGCGGGAAGCAAGTGGCCAGTGACAAGTAGCATGTGGCGGGTAGCAAGTGGCCAGTGACAAGTAGCAAGTGGCGGGTAGCAAATGGCCAGTGGTAAGTAGCAAGCGCCGGGTAGCAAATGGCCAGTAGCAAGTAGCAAGTGGCGGGTAGCAAATGGCCAGTGGCAAGTAGCAAGAGGTAAATGGCGTGTTAATTGTAACATGCATTCCATTCCCCTATTTTTATGGAATGATTGATAATGAAAATGCATGTGAAGATAACACTACAAATGCCTTACGTCTATTTTGTTAATAGTCCCACTGCCTGTGTTTTAAGCGGCAAATATCAAATGTCATGTAACAGATGGCGGGTGGCAAATTGCAGGTAGCAAGTGACATGTCATATCCGGCATTCCACAGATAAAGGCGAAAGTAAATGAATTTCTATTCTCAGCATAAAAACCTTACATGTGTGTTGCTTATAAATAGCTTGTAATATAGAATCAATTATTTTACATGAATTTAATGACATGTATCTCTTTTGCACAATTTCCGGCTCCTGAACAACTCTCTATACATAATCCAGGGTTTGCAAGTCCGTTTTGAACAAACATAATTGTTCTAGAATGATTACGGATGGTAGTTTAAAGTTCTTAAGTAGCAAGGGAGGTGACTGTAATTAAAGCTCTTCGATTTAAACTACGAAAATAAACTGGTTGTTTGAAGTCTCATACAAAACAACATAAAGTAAACAAGAATATAATTTCCTATACAAAAAATTTCCAACCC
>NW_026856700.1:0-20990 GCF_026571515.1 Ruditapes philippinarum
CTCTGTAGCTAGTTTATGCTTTTTTTCAGACCATGTTTAATACTAAGCTATATAAATACTTGTCATGTACTGTATATGGTCATAAAAAATGCAAATGTAAATTCCTATATTCAAGTTATAAGATTTAAATGTTGTTATATTTTTCTGGTCCTTCAAGATTATTTAGCAGCACTTTTAAGTATTCATAATTGAGTACCGCTCAAACCGGTGCTTGAGGGTTGAGAGATGTCACGTTTTCATTATCCCTCATGTACAGAATCAATCAAACAAAGTTTGCAATTTTCATGTGACTTTGTTGTGATTAATGCTGCCAAGGGATCATCCGATTTCCAGAGTTCTAAATTAATCATTGTAACACGTATATCTATTAACTTTATAGAAGAAAAATAAAGAATTCGTTTATTTTCCTCAGTGGACATGATGAATGTTCAACGCATTTTATGAAGTCGGAGATTGTAGCAGAGAAACTAAGTTACTTTTATGAATTATATCTAAATGGTACACATCACCTCTCTGATGATACAAAAGAAGCCCTACGGATGAAAATAGATGTGAACTTTGGTGAAAAGGACCAGAAAACTGTTTATTCACTGCTTTACACTGGAGGAGGTGAGACTAAATGTTTTAATGACCAACATGTCAAATTTTCTCTTAAGAAATGCATATAAAGGCACGCGAGACTACCATGTTAAAAGTAGATAAACTTCACTTTCGAGGAATTTTCGAATTAGGGGGAGTTTATTTGTTATGTATTATATTTATTATTTAAAATGAAAACGATTTTAAAAATGTGGAAAAGCAGTGACGCCTCAGAAGCTTTAAAATAACAAAATTACATGAAAAAGCAGTCTCGGTTTGATTGAGTCTGTACATGAGGGAACAAATGCAACATGCCTCACGACCCCAGGAACCTGCTTGAGCGGTACTAAATTTTCAACACTTAATGTGCTGGAATCAATGATCCCGAAGGACCAGATGATTATAACACTGAAGTGAAATAGGGGCAACTTAAACGGCACTTTTTTCTGAAGGAGACTAAATGAAAAGCTTTGTTTTTTATTAAATATATTATATATAAATGATGGCTGTCTTTAAAACATTAAATCCTTAAAACATTATTGAACACCACAGGCATCAATGCGTTTCTATAGTATTTCAAAAATGTTTTAAACAATGCACTTTGAAAACATGACATATATTTTTACTTTCTTTTAGAAGGGAATATATCCCAACCCAAGCTATGGTGTGGATTACGTGACGGTATAATCAAAGTTTACAACGCTTTGACATGGCTGTTAGATAGAGTTATATACCTCGAACCCAGAAATGCATGCATAGTAAGCTTATTTGATAATATTGTTATTGAATACAGCATATACATGAACTATAAATTAAACAAAGATTATATACATTTATTTATAGAACGATTTTTTAATTTACATTTTTTATCCAATGTTCTTAAACAGACGTTAAGTTAATTGAACTAATATGATTTTTGTTTTAAAATATATTCGTCTTTATCAAATAAAGCAGTGAAGTTAAAAATGCATTTTATCTATTTTAATATAAAAGCGATTTTTTCATGTAGTGATAGCATAAATGGAAGCTTGGGCAAACATAAGTTGCCTTGTTAAAACGTTACTGATTATGTTTGTTAACTTTGATATCGTTTATGTGTACTCTATGGGCTGCCTTACCCCGGGTTGATAAAAGTCATTTTGGGGGCTCTGCTTATTCCTATGACGTAAAAGTCACAAAACTTTTACTGGGACAATATTTAACCCCTGAACAATTTTGTATAGCCGTGCGATGTAAAAGGTATTTTTAAAATTTTATATTAAATCGAAATTTTAAAAGGGAAATAGCAAGAATAAAGGTAAACTTAGGGTTAGATATAAATCTGAAATATTTTTAAAAAATAACTGTTTTTGTAATTGGCGTAAATGCATACAATGAATTAATTTATTACATTCCATTGCCGCTTTTGCTTTTATATTCGTATAGGTTCATCACTGAATTTATTGAACTCGTTTATATAATGCTCACCAGAGGTTCGCTTAATAATATTTTATTCAACTTGTTCAATTAATTTAGTATTGAACTTACACTCATACAATATTCTCTATATGTTTGTTGCATATAAATGTAGTCTATGGAAGTTTTACAAAATTATAAAGCTTATCAGCTTCTTGATACGTACCTATAACAATAGATACATATAGATATAGTTCTATTTACTTATCTGTCATTTCTGTATATTGTTCTTTGGTTTTGCTAACTGTAGACGTTACTATTTCAGAAGCGTGTATACGGCAAGCCTCGACGGGACTATAATCAGATGGAATTTGCAAAATTTGGCCGAAGATAGAAAGAAAATAAATCTTAAAACTGCTATCACATCCATTAAAATATTCAAAGACAGACTAATATGTGGTACTTTTGCTGAATAACACACATTCGCAAGAATAATTTCGTTGCAAAGTCCTGTTTAATATAAATAATTAAAAACGCATAAGAGCTAGTTGTTATTTTGTAGTTTTTTTTTAAAGATGATTCTTAAATAGCTTAAGCAATTAATTTATACATCCCTATCATAGAAGGTATACAGTTAAAGAAGTAAATTTAGAAATAAATGTTACGGAACTTAGAATAAATATTTAACTATGAAAAACAAACCTTTGCCATATAACACTATATAATACTCCCATAATTAAATATCAGTATACGCCGACAGATTATATTTTGAATTTAATAAGTTAGTCTGAAATACATAGATTACATATTGTTTAAAACGGGTCCTGCATTCTTTTTTCAGGAGGCTTTTCAAGTCTACTTATATGTGATCTAAATGCAACTTTACTTAAGACATTGACTATAACCGAGGACGGTGGCGTGACGGAAATAAGTTGTTTCCACAATCTTGAAAACGGTGAGGTAAGTATGGTTGTTTTGCCTTTCACTCGCACCGATGAGGTCAAATGCTAACTTCATGTCAGGAAAAAAGTCCTCCTTCCTTCGTGGGGTTTACTATGGATTAGATTTTTCCTAGTACACTCGTTCAGCAATAAACTGTTATGAAGTGACACCACTGAGGTTTTTTGACATGATGGGCTGATATTTTTCCACTATCTGTGTACTATTTGATATAGGTCTGCACTTATAACTCGTGTGCAAATTTCAAATAATTCCCTTGCCGCGTTTTCCCAGAATAATCAGTTTCATTGTTCAAAATAACTCAAAAAAGAAAAGCGTTGCAACACTTTTCACTCAAATTGAGCGAATGATATCAATGTCAATTTCTTTTTTATCCTTTGCAGATTTTTTCTATTTCAAGTGCTTCACTTGATTCGGTAAAAAATTCAAATTTTATGTTTTAATACTTTGTCATCTCAGTGGAGTTTCATCACATGGTCATTTCTATTATTTCAAAAGTTGTACAATTTACAACAATAACTGTGTGGTTAGAGTCACCTTATTTATTTTTCATATAACTATACTTCATAAGAACGGTTTCCACACATATTACAAGCATACATATTAACATACGTATTAAGTATTCGTTCATTAAGTTTGTAAAGTCTAACTATATATTTATATTATAGGTATGGGCTGGCACAAGACATGATGGCAAGATACATGTATTTGATATTTCAACAGGGCATGTGAAACATGTAATATCTATTCCAAATTGCCGAGGAATCAGTAGCATTAATGTATTTGATGACAAGGTACAGTATACTTTGTTTTTCGCTGATAGTATTTACTTCATCTTTGAGTAATGTAATATGAAATGTTTATGAAATAAGTGTATATTACATAAAGTATTTAGATATCAACACACATGTGCACGTGATTGCAAGTCTTTCACGTGTTGTCTCTTACTAAAAACTTATGACAAGTGTGTGTGTAGTCTATGTTTAATGAGGGTCCATCCGCATGTAAATGCACAAAAGCTGTCGAGTACGGACCTCGGACATATAATATCACCAGAGTTAATTTTGAAACACAAAGTGGTGATAATTTACCTCCATGCAATTTCACGTAGTACTAGCCAAATATATGAACTTTGAGCCTAAAGTAGGTCACTGAGAGCCTAAATGTACAGTTACCTGAGACAATAATGAAAGGAGGTAGCACTTAAAAGGGCTTTTGGTGCCAAGCAAAGGGCCTGCCTTACAAGCCGTCGTTCGTACAAGGGGCTAACACACCCTAGTACACCATCCTCGTCGACGCTGCCTACCTAGACGGGCCACTCCTCTCGGCTTTAGTCAGGACACCGGCAGTTTACTTCATGCAAGCTAAGTCGTCCTGCCTTACACGTAACTCGGAGCTGTAGAAAACATGCAAACTTAACGTCTTACACGTTGCATTGGTTCTTCAATCATCTGCCGATGTTCTGTGTCTTCTCAACGATGTACATGTATCGAGGGGAAGAGAGAAGACTTATGACGAGTTACAAATCGTAAAACTTATATGATAAAATATTGATGTTTGCGTTAGTTATCAGAGAACAGAACATATCTTTATGAACTCAAGTCACATAACCAACACATGAGTATTATAAATAAAAACAGTGGTACGAGTATATTATGTAGATTTACACATGACATGGTTTAATATTTCTGCACACAACAACATTTTACCAATTTACAATGCATACATTATTTATACTATTTTAGATTTGATTAAGAGATAATATGTATATTTCAGATCTGGGCTGGTTTAAAACACGGCGAAATTTATATATATTTTGTAAAGGATTACAGCATTTGGAAACAATTACAGGGACATGAAGATGCAGTTAAAGTTTTGTATAACATCAGAGAAAGGTAATGTAACATGCTTAAAAATGTCAAGTTAGAATTACACATAGAAACAACAAATGAACGAAGCAAAATACGTAATAAAGTAAACCGCAAAGCTAGTTTTAGTATTTTAGTATTGTACCTGTTCTAATAAATTAATAAAACATCTCGTGATGGGATCATTTGATGATTCCACATTTCATGTTGATCGTTATTTTCTTACAGTATAAGGCAAACTAATACGATAAATATACTCTACAACGTAACCTGATACCAATAGGCATACAACTGTGTGTAATAAAACTTTGAAAGTGTTTTATCTTACAGAAGTAAACAAAATAACTCATATACATTTAAAATCAGTATCGATTTATTTATTTATTTACTTATTTATTTATTTGACAAGAAAAGAAGTTTAAGTTAACACGGTCTAAAGCAAACACGATTTATCACAAATTATAAAAGACATGTTGCGATCTTGTGTACGATTCTAATAAATCCGATGCATTTTATGCGGTCACTTCTATGTCAATAGGGCTTTCACATACTAGTAAATACCATTACAAAATTGTCCGTACTAGCGAAGAGTAACAATTTTAACAAATGATGATAAGTCTAAAAACTTACTATATCCAATAATCTTGAACATTTCTCTTTCAACAATGTTCGAGCTACCGCTTAAGCGAAAAGTTATAACTTATTTTATTTTGCTTGCATTTCCTTGTTAATAAAGGAATCAAAATTGTTTGAATCACATAAGGATCTGATCAGTCATGAAATTAAATGCAAAGAAAAAATTAAAATTATTTGTAGCATTATTAAGCTCTTATATCTGTCTGTCTTTAGTATGGATATAAATAACGAACTCACGGTTGCATAACAGTACAATCTTTTATTTTCGTTTACTTTGTGTGTGTTTTTTATCTGCTTAACTATCAATCTCATCAGTAATATTTTAAACCTCATTTCAGTAACGACGTTTTGCACAGTTACATGATCTCCGGCGCAGGCAGCAAAGATGGCCGTGTCTGTATATGGAATGCTAATGAAGAGACGCTGTAACATTTACGTGTCTTTCTGTGACTTAAATGTACTGATCACGTGCCGCCAAGTGATCACGTGATATCTTGATGTATCTTATAAGAATGTTGAGAAGTACATCTAAAAGAGCGTTCGAGGCCGATGGTTAAGGTCGTTGACTTCAAACCACTTTCTCCTCGACGCTGTGTGTTCGAATCCCTACTGGAACTTTGGATTCTTTCATGTCAGGAACCTATCCAGCTTGATTACGAACGTCAGTAAAGCTGGAACGTCGCCAAATGACCTATACTGTGTCGATGGCACGTAAAACCCAATCAAAAAAACAAATAAAATATATTAAATTGCTGATGAGTATTAATGACTTGAGTTTTTTTTTATCTCAATCAACAAGCAAAGTGTCTGTATTTTTATTATTATCAATATAGATCTGACAAATTTTGTTCATCAGATTTTGATATGATTCGCGTTGTTCGTTACATGCATTTTTCGTTATATAAGTACTGAGCAATATTTATGTACCATAATATAGACAAATAAAATATAGCAGCCATTCTCACAAACCAATATTAAGATTTAACTCATGATAAGTTGTAAGTCTTGTGTGAAAATTGATATATCGTAAGATTTCTTCTACTATAAATTTATCATAAGATTTTTGCAAAAATGGCTGCAAAATGCTGCAAATTTTTATGGTTGTCAATGTCTATAAAAGTGGTATGTTCCATATTTTAGCAGAGATGCTCTATTTTTAATAAGTGGATTTATGTCATTTGGCATACATTCTGGTAACTTCAATATGAGGTAACAAATAAAGGGTGAATTTTTTGACATTACTTGTTATATTAGGCATCTATATTGATTAGAAGATGGCAAAACTCCTTGTTAGATATACAGTTGAGATTCACCAATGACATTAATATATTAATCTATAAGATTAGTTTAATGTTAAAAATAATGGTTTCAATAAATATGATATACTTTAATTGGTTATCAATTGTGTCGACTTCCGAAACTATTTTTACTAAACTAATTGAAATGTATTATGAAATACATGTAGTATGCATTTTTTTAAAAATAATGTATCTCTTAAAACTGCTTGTATGTTTTTTCCTATCTTTAGTTTAAAACTCAAAAGAGAAAACATAGCTATACAGAAAAGGGCGTATTCATTTGCTCAAACTTTGCTACAGCTACGTAGAAGCAAGATATCTATGTAATTTAATAAGATTACTTATCTAGAAAATGGGATACCTTTATGATAGTGCATTCTATCTGTTTACAAATGTAGCAATTTTGAAAACTTTATGCTCACGTTAATTATTATACTGTCGTAAATAAAACTTTTGTGATGCGTTATTGCTTTCTTCGCCAAATAAAGAAATAAAACGAAAATAAAATGTCTCGTTATCTTTTTTGAAATGACAACTATTGTAAGAAATTATTCGTATAAACATTATTTAATGTTCTGTTGGGGAAAATGATATGAGGTTACAAGGTAATATTGCATTAAAATAAATTAAGATGTTTCAGAGAAAATTCATTTCACTATAAGTAAACTTTCGGGATTTTGGTGTGTGTGTGGGGAGGGGGCGGTGGTGGGATTGCGTGCACGCCCCCGCGCGCGCGCGCGTGTGTGTGTGTGTGTGCGTGTGTGTTTCACCTATCGGGGTCAGTGTGTCAGCTGAACAAATGCAAAGTGAAGTACATTGTAAGGTAGGACAAGGTTAGCTTTTAAAAAAAGCTAGTAGCGACTCGCTTCGTAAATTTTTTCCAGGGGTGCGTTTAAATGTAAAAATGACAGTTCTGTTAGCTGAAGAGACTTCAGCGAACATCAAAATAAAAGTGACATAAAGTTATGGAAGCCAGTTCTCTCAGTTTAAGAAAAAGGAATATGAGTATATATGAAGATGCATGTAAACAGATAGAATGAAGTCCCTATGTCTATGTACATTTACTGTATGGCCTGTTGACCTTGACCAAATAAATGTTAGATAGGTAGAATTCATAAATATGTCTCTTTAAACGAAGTTAGGTCGTAATATGTTATTTAGTATTGGAATGAGTAACAGACTCAAGTCCTAAAGTAAACACAAGTTGTCTATCAATTCAGCCACAAAAGCCGGGATCCTATCAAAAATATAGGAACCCCGGAAATTGACCAGTCTAAGATGTTTTTCAGATAAGCCGGGATCCTATTAAAACATATAAGGATCCCGGAAATTGACCAGTTCAAGAATTTAGTTTTCAGAAAAGCCGGGATCGTATTAAAATATAAAGAGATCCCAGGAATTGGCCAGTTCAAGAATATAGTTTTCAGAAAAGCTGGGATCGCATTAAAACATAAAGGGGTCCCGGGATTTGACCTATTCAAGAATGTAGTCTTTGATTTTTCCAATTAATTAGGCATATAATAATAAGTATTGTGATTTCCGCATTTTAAGTTTGTTAATAAATAGCTCTAAATATTTTATATCCTAAGTTTAATTAATTTAACGTTCATAACATACATTAAAAAAACTTAACGTTTAATGGCCTTTCATTACGACAATATTATAATCAACACAAATATAGTTTATTAGTTTTTCCGCTATATCTTATACGATCCCGGATCCCGGCGAATCCGGGGCGTCCCGGATCCCGGCCTTAATACCGGAAAGGATTAAATGACCGGAAGGAAAAAGAAAAAAATGCACAGAACCAGATGTACACTTATGTTAATAAACCAAACGAAAAATTACTACAGAGGAACATGTGAAATCGCGAAATTAAAAGTCAGTGTAAATATGATTTATTGAAAAGAATTCATGAAAACAAACATTTTAATCATCATTATATCTTTGCGCTCAAAATAATACTTGCTGCTTTTTAAAAATGGCGTGAAAATTGAAGGTTTTTAGACGCTATGTAAGATTAAATTTGATTGGCTATATAATTTTGGATCCTAGCCCAAATAGATAAATTTTGTAGAAAGCTGGAAGCCAAGCTTCGATTACATTTTTGGATGGATTCGGAGTTTTAGGTTGTTTCTCAGTAAAATCCTAACGTAATACCGGCTCGCCGTGGCGACATTATTCTTCCCTCCTAAACATATTAGGTTTATGAGCCTAGGGTAGTATAGACATTAAGTTTAGTGACAATATGTGTAACAACATGGAAAATAGTAGGCACGGTATTGATATTGAGGTTTTCAAAAAATTTGCAGTCAATTTTGAACCTATTACCTGCTGAATTTGTGCAAAATGAATTTGGAACAGTCCTATTAAACCTTTAGGGATTTCAATGGCAATGTACAAAGGTAGCGCTACTATCATCTACACAAAAGTGAAGGCAACAAGTACTGTTAAACTGCCGGACATCCAAACCGAGGGACGATTCGATGGCTTAACTGTGCTCTGGTGAATTTTATGACGTGATAAACTATCAATAACACCACCGTCATCTCAACAATTACTTTCGCACATTTTGTAATTTATAGTTAGCATTAAAGTATCATTATTACATAGTTCAATTCCATCATTTAAAAAAGAGTTATATATCATTTTACCGAAAAGATCCAATGCATGCCTTACAGATATATCTGTGTGATTTAGACAAACAAATTAATTTAAGAAGCGTGCAAGAGCAGCTTTAAACATAAACCGTATCTTAATGCGGACAATAACACCTCAATTCGTACCTTGTAAATATGCAGAACATATAATCAACATTTGTTGATCTGTTATTTAAAGCCCCATTATGCCCCCAGAATGTTTTTATTTTTGTATCTCAAAAGCTCTTCTTTATTTTCGGTGTCATATTATAGTTTTCAAACATAAGTCATTGGCTAATTACATGAACCATCTTTTGCTTCTGTTGTCTTTTGGCAATAAGGAGAGTTTAGTGATATATATTGTATTAAAATCAAAATACTACTTTCTTTACATTTTGCCTCTTTTATAACGAATAATTTTCAAGTCAGCGCTACTTCCCTCAGGTAATAAGCACCTTACATACATTTCAAAGTAATGAAACTCATTTTTGCATCATCTAAATAAAGAAATATTGATTTTGTTTCTGAGGCATAATGTGCTTTTAAATTTAGATCTTTTCTTAAATAAAAACAGCGCTTTGTAAAACGGCAATGACTCCATCAAACAAGACATGCATTTAGTTTTATTAGTGAGTGTTTGGCAACCTTTAGGGTTTCATTCTTGCGAAGCATCTGTTTCTATTTACATAAGAACTAGTGCAAATTATGAAGAAAAGAAAGGCATTCTTCAGTGGTTATATAGGCTTACAAAACTAAGCCAGAGTTCTAGCTATATGTCATTGAGTATGATATTTTTGTGATTGATTTTCCAGGTAACATTTTGTAGGCTTTTTATGTTCAAACAGTATCGTGTAACACAAACCTATTACCTGAGGAATCTTAAAAGTATCTTTATGACCGAACTAATTACTTTTGTATTCTATGTTAATAATTATAATAACATTACTTACTTTTACAATGTCTGAAAACTAAAACATACACTGGATCAAATTTGATGTTTCAATTACATCTTTTAGAGAATCGCCATCATATACTGGATTTAAGTTGAATTTTCAATTACACTTCTATACTCCTACGTATAAAAACTTCGTATAAAAACTTCAACTTTTGTGTGCGTAAACAAACAAAAATGAAGATGCAATAAGGGGTTATTCCGATGTTTCATTTATTTCTGCTTTTTCTGCTATTTACCTGTTTGTTGATTATAGTATTTCCTGTATAATACATTTATATGAATGCATACCCATTTAAATGTCCAATTTCATAAGCTTGAAATATTACATTTAGTGTGCTAAACTCAAACACAAGCTTCTCTTTGTCTGCTTTTAGCCAGTCATGTTATTTTAGTTTAAAAAAAGGGATGTTGTTTAGCTTGAGATTAATAAAAAGAAGAAAAACTAACAAACAAACTCACATAAAAACGCTGTCAAAATGTACAATTTTACTTTTTACATCAATAAATACCCCAAGATGCAGTTCGTCAAATTTGGCAACTTCTGTGTATCATATGTATTTTGTAAGCATTCATTTGACATACATATAAAACGCGTATTTGATTAAAAACATGCACCGGAAATGACGAAACGAGCTAGTGGTCGCTATATTGACCCACTATTGGTATAGAAGACCTTTGGGTAGATTTTGCATTCCTACGTTGCTATAAAAAATCTTTGGTATATATGAGACGCTAGTGCAAATAACAATTTTATACCGACCTAGTTCTCATTTACAGTTTCGTATGAAATAAAAATAGATCGGACGATTTAAAATAAACTTATTTGATGTGTAGTTGACTAAATTATGTAAAATATGATATCTTGTAAAAGCCTCTATTCAATACAGGTAATTTGCCGTGTCTAGTTCAGGTATTATCAATATAAACATCTAGTATATATTTTGTACGTTATTTACATTTTCATTTGGAAAAAAATATATCTATGTGAGCACTTAATATTTGTTTTTAAACTAAATGATATTTGAAAGATTCGTTGCCGGAAAAGTTTAAAGGTTTGAAAAAATGGAAAATATTAAATTATTTTGCACGACAAATTGGATAAATATTACTGCTGGTTTAGCAATAAGTGTGACGACGATATTTATAGTCCGGAAAATAAGGAGCAGAAAGAAGAAAAGGTAGGAAATAATCTTTAAGTTATTTTATTTGTTCATTTTTTATTTATCCTTTTAAACTGTTTTGTTTTTACTTCTTTTATATGGGAATGGAATGTTACAGTTTCAAATGAATCAAAATTGCCAGCAGATATTTGAAGAAAGTTGCTCTGTGATTTTAGAAAAAAAGTCAACAAGGCATCAGCAAATGTAACCACTACCCATGCATTTCAAAAAAGAGACAGAGAAAATCAAAGGCAGTCTCAGTTTATCACCATTAATTATCACCATAATTATTTTTGGCAGATAAGATGAGAAAATGTCCCTATGAAGTTGTAGTTTTATCGAGCACACAACATTTGCATTAATTGTGATCGATTTATCACTTCTCTCATTAACTTCACAGAGTAGGTTTTGCTCCAGTAATATGTTTATTGTGAGAATAACGATGTTTACATATTTTTCGTGCGCTACGAAATGAATGTCTTTCATATTTTTCATATCTAGGCATTTTATGATTAGCTGTCTGGTGATAGAATTAACCTATATTCATAATATATTTTTTGTGAATGTTATTTTTGTTTTCCTAACTTATGAATTCAATGTCAAATATTTTATTGTAAAGAAATAGAACCAGGTCCCTAATAGTCAAATATCGTATAAACACAAAGTTTAGACGCTCTAAATAGTCGGTTGACGAAGCTCAAACTTAAGACCAAAAATATTTTGCAAAATCAAATCCATTTGGATTAGGTAAAACAAAATCATAAATCATATATCACAGGCAAGAATAATTTACGATAATACTTCACAAAAGTACATAAAAAACAACAGCATTTAGTTAAGTGACCACAATTACGAATTGGGAGATTTGTAACGTAGTGGTGAAATTGTCAGACTCAAAACTAAGACATCTTGAGCTCGAGACCGACTAGGATCAATTCGATGTTGCCTCATACGGCACAATAACTGGTTAATTACAGGAAGTGGAACTAATGTAGTTCAAATAAAAGATTATTATTTTTTTCATCATAATCTAATTAAAATGATCATGTTCAAACTGTAAACTTTATATCAATTCTATGTAGCAATTATCTTATATATTTCACAGGGTATGTGGAATAGACTACCCGGCGAACACTGTCATATTACATCAGTTTGAGAGAGGAAAAACTGCACCGAGCGTCGGCCACTTTGTTATGAAACTAGAGACATTTCTCAGGGTCAATAAAATAACTTATCAGGTAATAGTATTCAATTTTAACTTGTTTTGATTGCATCCGATCACCTCAATTCAATGCTTTTGTTTTCAAGCGACTGGCTAAAGGGATATATTCTATGGCATGACATGTTAAAGTACTGTTTTATCTAAAGGATCCGAATAAAAATATAGTCAGTATGTATTGTTTCTTTCAAGCGATTGAAGAAGATATTATGCTTATAAAATATATTTCAAATCATACCATGTTTAAGTAATGGATCATGGTTTTATCAAATAGTTTCGAGTAAAACTATAGGCGGTATATACATGGTAACCGGATGTACAGAATAGTCTTTGTTTCACGTGTATAATGTGACAGTGATAATAGTTGGAAAGTCATCACTTTACTGAAGGATAGATTATAATTATTTCTTCTCGACTTTAAGCTTTACTATCGCATTTTTTTCTATTTTATTAACATACACTATATTCATAAAATCAAACATTGCCTATTTGTTTAAAGCATCGGTAATTTTATACCGACCTAGTTCTCATTTACAGTTTCGTATGAAATAAAAATAGATCGGACGATTTAAAATAAACTTATTTGATGTGTAGTTGACTAAATTATGTAAAATATGATATCTTGTAAAGCCTCTATTCAATACAGGTAATTTGCCGTATCTAGTTCAGGTATTATCAATATAAACATCTAGTATATATTTTGTACGTTATTTACATTTTCATTTGGAAAAAAATATATCCATGTGAGAACTTATTTGTTTTTAAACTAAATGATATTTGAAAGATTCGTTGCCGGAAAAGTTTAAAGGTTTGAAAAAATGGAAAATATTAAATTATTTTGCACGACAAATTGGATAAATATTACTGCTGGTTTAGCAATAAGTGTGACGACGATAATTATACTACGGAAAATACGGAACAGGCCGAAGAAAAGGTAGGAAATAATCTTTGTGTCATTAGATTTGTTTATTTCTTTTATTTATTCTTTTAAACTGTTTTGTTTTTTATTCTTTTATATGGAAATGGAATGTTGCAGTTTCAAATGAATCAGAATTGCCAGCAAATATTTGGAGTAAGTTGCTCTGTGATTTCAGAAAAAAAGTCAACAAGGCATCAGCAAATGTAACCACTACCCATTCATTTCAAAAAAGAGAGAGAGAAAATCAAAGGCAGTCTCAGTTTATCACCATTAATTATCACCATAATTTTTTTTGGCAGATAAGATGAGAAAATGTCCCTATGAAGTTGTAGTTTTATCGAGCACACAACATTTGCATTAATTGTGATCGATTTATCACTTCTCTCATTAACTTCGCAGAGTAGGTTTTGCTCCAGTAATACGTTTATTGTGAGAATAACGGTGTTTACATATTTTTCGTTTGCTACGAAATGAATGTCTTTCATATTTTTCATATCTAGGCATTTTATGATTAGCTGTCTGGTGATAGAATTAACCTATATTCATAATATATTTTTTGTGAATGTTGTTTTTGCTTTCCTAACTTATGAATTCAATTTCAAATGTTTTATTGTAAAGAAATAGAACCAGGTCCCTAATAGTCAAATATCGTATATGCAAAAAGTTTAGTCGCTCTAAGTAGTCGGTTGACGAAGCTCAAAGTAAAGACCAAAAATAGTTTGCAAAATCAAATCTATGGAATTAGGTAAAACAAAATCATAAACAATATATCACAGACAAGGATAATTTACGACAATACTTAACAAAAGTACATTTAAAAAACAACAGTATTTAGTTAAGTGACCACAATTACGAATTGGGAGATTGGTAACGTAGTGGTGAAATTGTCAGACTCAAAACTAAGACATCTTGAGCTCGAGACCGACTAGGATCAATTCGATGTTGCCTCATACGGCACAATAACTGGTTAATTACAGGAAGTGGAACTAATGTAGTTCAAATAAAAGATAATATTTTTTTCATCATAATCTAATTAAAATGATCATGTTCAAACTGTAAGCATTATATCAATTCTATCTAGCAATTATTTTATATATTTTAAAGGGTTTGTGGAATAGACTACCCGGCGGACACTGTCATATTACATCAGTTTGAGAGAGGAAAAACTGCACCGAGCGTCGGCCACTTTGTTATGAAACTAGAGACATTTCTCAGGGTCAATAAAATAACTTATCAGGTAATAGTATTCAATTTTAAGTTGTTTTGATTGCATCCGATCACCTCAATTCAATGCTTTTTTGCAAGCGATTGGCTAATGGGATATATTCTATGGCATGACATGTTTAAGTACTGCTATATCCAAAGGACCCGAATAAAAAAGTAGTCAGTATGTATTGTTTCTTTCAAGCGATTGAAGAAGATATTATGCTAATAAGATATATTTCAAATCATACCCATGTTTAAGTAATGGATCATAGTTTTATCAAATAGTTTCGAATAAAACTAAAGGCGTTATATACATGGTAACCGGATGTACAGAATAGTCTTTGTTTCACGTGCATAATGTGACAGTGATAATATCTGGAAAGTCATCACTTTACTGAAGGATAGATAATCATTATTTCTTCTCGACTTTAAGCTTTACTATCGCATTTTTTTCTATTTTATTAACATACGCTATATTCATAAAATCAAACATTGCCTATTTGTTTAAAGCATAGTTTAATTGAATACACTGTAAGCACGATATCAATTACTTTAAAAGCAAATGTGTTTTAAAATTACAGTGTGGAATTAGATCTTTAATTGCGATACCGTTTGTTCAATTATTCAGAGCTTAAAATAAGAAAAAATCTCACCCTAAAAAAAAACAAAAAAAAAAAAACGTAAGTAAAGGGAAGAATCAATAAGAAGGTAAATCATCCAGGGCACGTGAAACACGTGCAAATTATTAGTTAACTAATCACCTCCTCGTATCAAAGCGAGCATTTCTTTGTTTTTAAGCCGACATAATTACAGAACGTTCAGCTTTTTCGAATTGAACCCAGCATATACAGTTCGAGTTAGAGCTATACGCTTAATTCATTTTAACAAGTAGTAAAATTATTATGGTTTTATTTCTCACTACACAATATTAAATACAAAATGAAATAATTTGTGGTATTTTTCGCAATTCGGTTGGCGTCAATAGATTAAGACTTGATTGCTCACAATGAGAAAAAGAGCATGTAATTAATTTAACAGACTTATGATATTAGTTTTGCTGCTTGCATATCGCATGATTCTTGTAAATGAAAAATATACAATAAAGCAGAATGTGCGGACTAAAATTTCAAATAAATGTAATAATATATAATATAATATGCATGTAAAGTAACTTAGTAAACAATGTGTAGTATACCCATCAAAATAACTTATAAGATAACCTATATTTTATATCAATAAAAGTAAGGTATTGACAGTAAGGTATAGGTCAACATTACGGCTGGCTGCACAAGAACAGATTTAAATGATATAATTCTGACAGCTTACTTAAGAGACCATACTTACTTTTTTTGTCATGATGGGAAATTTTTGTCCACGATAAATGCTCCATTTGATGTAGAAAAGTAAAATAATAAGTAAAATCTATTCATTATAAGGCATTAGCCATGTCACATCTTTCTGTCACGAGTTAGCGTCCCGCATATGAAGATCTGATCAAGTTAATTTCCATCTAGCGCCGTTTTCTCTCTCTCTCTCTCTTCCTTTTGAATTGCACTATAGTGCCCTTTTCAATTTTCATGTTTTATCTTCGTTTCTTTACTAATATTTTAATATAGATTGACATCTGTTAGCTTATGCAATATGTAAATAGTTTTTCAAAAGTGTGAGATTAATATCTGATAAAATATACCCAACATTAGAGCAGCAAAGTACTTTAATATCATGAATTTGTATGTTTGTTTTGTATGAACATTGATGCGGGACCAACATAAATGAATAAATAATTAAATATGTACATGATGTATGAAAACATAGATTATCAACATTTTATATACGTACATTACGGTTACATATGAATTGTTTATTATCATTATTAAAACTTTCAAAATATGCATTAAAAGTGTTAAACCCAAATACTTGATGGCATGTGAAAAGCGTTCTAGTTATACATGTATGAATAATTAATTTTCATGGAAACTATTCTATTACTTTTTACATTTTCTCAAGTTATCACATCTTTCAGCACTTGAAATAAAGAAACACTAGTATCAATTGTTTTTGTATACTATACAATGATGCAATCAAAACATCATTTTTAAAAACGCAACTATTATGTTAGTTTAGTTTATACGAAATTATTTTAGTTCTATAGTGTTGGAAGTTGTAAGCTTACTGAAACACTCTCGAATCCGTTCCTGGAAACAACCAGTACGAAGCAATGAGTGTTAATGTTCTTGCTCACGGAAACAACGGCTCACCCCTGACGGAGTTTGAACCCGTGCGGCCAGATAACTAGTCCGGTGCGTTAACCATTCGGCCATGCCGCCACTTTAATGTTATTAATAAAGAAGTAATCTTCCCTTTTTGCAGTCGGATTTCAACTTCCGCAATGGACCAAAAGGAAAGGTTCCGTGGATTGAGTACAATGGTACAACGATGGGTGATTCACACATGATAATTGAAATGTTGAATAAGGAATTTAAAATTGACATGGACAGTCATTTGTCAGAGTACGAAAAAGCAGTAGCCTGGGCTATTCAGAAGTGGATAGAGGAATATATGTATTGGTTAGTATAATGTTTAAAATGATGTTAGAATTTGTTGGGATTTTGGTGTGTTTTTTTTTAATAATCGATTTTTGTGCGCAACTATCTTGACGTATAAATCAAAACTTGTTAATACTTTTCCCTTTTTAGCAAATGGCACAAAAGCTTTGCTAAACTCTTAAAAACCTACTTTAAAATAGCAGCATAGTTGTTTTTTCCCGGAACAGTTTATTCTGTTTACGCACAGTTTTCACGTGCGTTTAATAAGAGAAACATTCTGTGTTGGAACTCTTTCGAGAATCAACCATAAGTTTATGAAAACAACATAATTTTATCAACGATTTTTAAATAACATGTATATCAAAAGAATTTATTAAAAATAGTATAGCTTCATACCATTCAACATAAGTTTAGACAGATGTAATGTTAACATAAAGCAAAAGAACCTTTGTTCAGACAGATAAAATGTTAACATGAAACATTTCTAGTAATTGTTTAGACAGATGTCATGTTCACATATAATATATCGAGAAATGATATTTAAATTATCTTTGCAATTTACCATTTAGTTAACATTTTCATTCGATGACTATTTTCATGTTAAAATCAATTAAAATCAACAGGTTAAATGTTCACACACGATGGGTTATATTGACTTCCGAAATGTTTGAAGAAGGACTTGCTAATTTTTCATCAGCATTAAAGCCTTTGATACGGCGAAAAGCTTTGGATATGACGTTTAAAGTAGGCATTGGTCGGCATAGCAACAGTGAGGTGCACGACCTAATGGTGAATGACCTCCGAAAATTTTCACAACTCCTTGGTAAAATTTTACATATTAATTTATGACAATAATTATATAACCTTTCTTTTATACAGCATGCATGATTTAAATCAACAGTCCTAAGAAAAACTGTACTTTTCTCAAAATGGACAGCGTGTACGCTTGAAACACACCCTTTTATATTCAAAAGCAATACTTTATAAGTGAACCGAGGATAACTTCATTCCATAGGGCATGTACAACAATTAAAATATAAAATATGTCCATTTTCATTCAGAAAACTAGTAAAATTTAATTCTTTATTAAAGGAACTCCACTGAGGTCCAAAAAGCCTAACACATTAAGTTTGAATTCTATACAAAGATCAACTTGGGCACTTTAAACAGAAAGATATGAAAAAGTGAAAAAGATATTTAAGAATACACTCAGAGAAAAAGAAAATCGTATTTTTGTGCTTGTCTTAGCTGATATGAGCGGAAAGCCTTGCAAGTTTTTCGATGTTTGGTCATTTTTCAAAATTAGAATATATATTCTGAAAAAACGGATCCGGAGTGAGCGAATGATTTTGAAATTTTGCACAAAAGTTGCTTATCTAGACCTACATCACATGTTAAAAAACCTCAATGGAGTCCCTTTAAAAGCAATGTGTTACTCTCCTGAATGAAACTGGTTTTCATCTTAATTTTCCTTGTATGTTTTCGGATTTTTACTTATTATTGCAAGACTTTCTTTAATAACTTATATATCATTAATAGTAAGAAAATTAGAAACAAGTTGCTGTAAGACTTTTTTAAACAACGTATCTACCATTAATAGATAGTAAATTTGAAATAATGCTCTTTGTGTGCTGCAGGGAACAAAAATTACATAATGGGAGACAAAATGGCTGTCGTAGACTGTGCAGCATTTGGAATACTTTCACAGATACGATGGTGTACTCCATCCAAATGTCCTGGAACAAAACTACTACACAGTAAGTCATTTGATATGATATCTAGCTATGTTTTGTGTCATTAAGAAGTTTCATATTTACTCCAACAGCAGACCAAAATATTTTAGTTTATTTAAAAAAATAAATGCTTAATCAAACTCGTGAACTTTTAACATTATACAAAAGATTCATAGCTGTGTCGCAGTTTTTACAATATCAGCAACTTATTTCACACAAAATTTTAATATTACTGTGAGAGCATTTATGATGGGTATTCACATGACATTTGATGCGGCAATATTGGGTGACCGTTTATGGTATTTGTTTTTTTTCGTTTAACAGACCCAATGTAACCATCACAGCCTGGTTTCACCTATACGTGTTTTTTTTAAATAATTTCAAATCATTTAAGGGTAGGTTGGTAAGTTTGTGTGCCTCACAACTTGAGAATCATGAATTGAACTTTAGAATAAAATATTTATGATACTGCACATTTGTAACGTCGCCATTAATTGTATTATCGTAGCATTTGTATTTATATTCAAGGCTGCTGACAATTTTAAGAAGAAATCTCACCTTTTTCTATAAAAAGGGAAGTTTGCTGTACATGTATTATAAATTTGTTATAAATATTCCTGACAGGTTATATGACCGTATAGCAGCTCGGGTTACATATTTCAAACAACCATTTATATGGGGCCATATAACCTGCCAAAATCTACTAATAACATATACAATATTGCAGGTGGGGAACTCTCTAATGTTGTTAGTTACATGGACAGGATAAAGAATACGTATTGGCCAGATTGGGAATCATTAACAGCAGACAAATAGCGTACAATAACAGCTACCGGAGCAACTGTATTAAAAACTGTTGAGTGGACCAACTGTTGAGATGTATCATAGTTTATGGACTTTTCTGTTTAAATCGTTTAAAAATACACGCACAGTGCATTAACGGGAGTGCAGATATTTGTTACCAGCACGCCAGAGCATGCCAATTGATTGGCTCATTTTTTTCTGGGGTTTACTTTTTGTGACGACAGGGAAAGGAATACGATAGAAATGTCGCTTTCAGATTATCGTTCATTGGTTGCTATTTTCTGCGTTTTATATTGTGACAACTTTGGACGTGTTATAACGAGAAGGGGTATTGAAACACTTGGAATTTTGATTTATACATCCCCTACACCCCCTCGTACAAATCATATAGACTCGTCTTTCGATGTTCTTTCTATTACATATAAAAATTGGTAAATTATTTTGTAATGTTTGTTGTCTAATGTGAACACAAATATTTAAGTGCAGTACAAAACCAGACTGAGTATTTTCGTTTAAATTTTACCGGTTTTCTTTTTCTAAAACTGTTCTAATTAGATTTGAAATTAAGAGAATTTTTTAAGGAGTTACAGGGCATTTATGAATGGATTTTATTGTTAGTCCAATGTTATAGGTCCATATTTTATGACGGAAAATTAGGAGATGTAACAATAGTTTTAGTGTCGCATTCACTTTATGATTTATTTGACTGTATATTCGGATTATAACAGATCTGGATAAATATTAACATACCGATATAACTTTTACTCATGAAGGTTCACATGAATTGACGTTTTCGAGCTATTTAATACCTGCGCCAGTGATGACAGATTGCTGCAGTGATACCAGAAACCTAAAATTTATTGATTACATGTATATGTTTATAAACATTACACAAATAAGGACAACTGTCCATTGACTTAGGATACTATCAGATAATTTTGGTCTTGTTTCCCCATGTTCTTTTTTTATAAAATGAGCGGGTTAAAAATGAAAGCAATGAAATTGACCTTATTTACGTAGTATGAATATACCAACCAAGTTTATAACCTACCTGTTGTAATCAGTAAATCTTA
>NW_026856701.1:0-16477 GCF_026571515.1 Ruditapes philippinarum
AGGTGGTGCATGGGGAGGAACTAAAGTAGATGAAGCATTTGAAGCGTTTCTATCAAGTATTGTGGGTAGGTAACTATTTCTTAAAATTATACCACGTTCATATAAGAAGTGAATATGTAAAGTTACTGTAAATTCTAGTAAGAAAGTTTTCACAAAGGCTGTTAAAGCTTCCTACACAATCCGTAAAATGTGTTTATGCTCTTTATCGTGCAAATAAAATAAATATTTTTTGAAACTAACTTTAAATTTGGAAAAAGTTTTGACGGTGTAAACTCAGACTTCTTTTCATTAAGACTTCATCGTTGTATGAACTAAGATACGTTTCAGTTGTACTTATCAATACCATATCAATATAATAGCAATGAAATGTCAGATGTCAGTGTTTCAAATATCAATCGTATTACAGGACCGGTTGTCATCTCAAAATTCAAAAGTCAACATTTAGAGGACTACATTGACATTTTTCGTGAATTTGAAAGCAAAAAGCGCAAACCTATTCCTTCTACAGGATTCGTTACTATCCGTTTGTCTACTAGCCTCTCTGAGTTATGTAAAGAATTCAGAGAAACCGATTTAAGGGAATTATTATCAAAGTCCAGATATGAAAGCAAAGTCAAGGTTTTACAAGATAAGTTGAGACTCGATAGTGACATCTTCAACGAGTTTTTTGAACCAACCGTTCGCGAAATAAACAGTCATGTAGAAAATATATTGAAGGAATCTTCCGTTGATGGTTGTGCTGCCATTCTCATGGTTGGTGGATTTTCTGAATCATCGGTGTTGCAAAAGAATGTAAAGTCCACATTTAAACAACTTAAAGTTATCATTCCGAACGAAGCAAACTTAGCAGTCTTAAAAGGAGCTGTCATTTTCGGGCACAAGCCTACAACAATAACTGAGAGGATATGCAAGTTTACATATGGGGAAGGATCATCTCATAGGTACAGTGCTAGATGCAATCATCCAAAAGGAAGAGTTAAAAAGGACGAAAATGGTGACCTCCGATGTTATAATATCTTTGATATTCTTGTAAAAGCAGGGCAGTCTGTCAAGGTGGATGAAGAACAACCAGAACAAATATTCACACCTATTATCGATAACCAAACCAATATTAGCACCACAGTATATGCATCCACTTCAACTAATCCGCAACTTACTACAGAAGATGGTTGCAAACTCATTGGAACATTGACAGTGCCTATTTCTGACACAAGCTCGGGAAGAAACCATGAATTTGGAGCAAGTTTTATTTTTGGAGGGACCGAGATTGTTATAAAAGTTGTCGACAAAGAGTCCGGTGAAATGATGCTTAAGTCTGTCGATTTTCTTGGATAGAATATAAATGAACTAGCCCAGAACACTGAAACGTACAATACTACATTTCATTGTTTAATTTGTTTGGATATATACTGGATACATATATATATTTTATAGCCATATAAAATCTTTTATGTCATTGTGGCTAATTTCATTTCTTAAACGCAAGTTATCATTTCAGTAATTAAACGCCAATTTGCTTTTCTGTTAATTTATTATGTAGTTTAATAGCCAATCAGAAAGTGTCCTGCTTGCACGTGATCATTACCGTCCAATCAACGTGCAGCTTCTTCATATATATTTTTATTGTTTTATTTGTTTGGGAGTAAGAGTAATCATATATACTTGATACATGTAGCATTATTATTGTTTTATTGCTTGAAGCACATTGCGTTAATATCACAATCCTTTCATAATATTGCTAAAGATTGCTGTTTGTATATTATATATCTTAATTTTGTAAAGCATTTCGTTCATTTTCTGTCGTGGACGATAAACATTTTGATGGCATTTGAATGTACTTGATATAGTAACATTTATTTGTATTACTTACTACAATATAAGAACTCTCATTATCATACTTGTAAATGTAATGAATGATTATAAAAACATGTATGTTCTAAATGATTATATAAACTTTTACAATTATTTTAACTTTTAAATTGCTATAAGTATTTAGTTAAGGCAATATATCAGAATTTGTGTCAGAATGATTTTCCCATTAGTATAATTGAATTGTATTCAGCTAGAGTATATGGTTTCATTTTAAGACTTATATAAAGGTATTAATCAGGAGTGTAAACTAACGCATTTATAATAAAATCAAGTATAGTGAATAAAAACAGAATAACAAAAAAACAAGTGTTTCTGTTGCAATTGCTTTAGAACGATTTTTTACTTAAATGTAACTTGTTGAATTTGTGTAAAGGATTTAAACAGCTTTGACGTAATAACAGCCCAATGGAGTGTCATTATCAAAATACAGACTGAGCTACCAACAGTATATAATTTGTTCAAACTTTACGGATGTGTAGCTGGTTTGCTCTTTTTTATGGCAAAGGCTTTCATTTTCATTTGGTTCAAATTCTGACCTCTGAAAAAGTAATATTATATTTCGACATAAGTCTGGGGAACTCCAATCGCTACCCGTACGTTTATATAATTGTATTGTACTCGTTCGATACGTAAAAGTTAAAGTAACTAGTGAAATCAAAATTGAAACAATTCTCTATTATGAGAGATTAACAATACGTTAAGTTTCGGCAGTGTTTATTATTCTTAAAAAGATATAAAAATCAAACCTAAATGATCAACATACACACGGAATATTATCGAATTAGTAAATGATCGATGGCGGAGAAATTTGTAAATACTGGTTCATTTATCCAGTTAAGCTATTAAACCGGATACGGCCAAAATATCTGGTACAATCGGCGTTAAATCAACTGACAACAATCCAAATGGGACCTTCTTATCGACGGCTCTATACTGTTCGAAGATCTTTTTTTACTTCGATATAAAGATTCTATAACTTTTAATAAGATTTTAATTTAATTCCAAACACAACTAAACTGTATCTAACGCTTAGGCCCAAAAATCGTTAAACAGTGCTTTTTGCTACTTCATCTCGGCGAACTTTAAAATTTGTATCGGCGGTTTTCTTGCTTCCTTTTGTAAAGGACACGGGGATAATCGTCCAAAGTAAACTTTTATGCGCTACAGTATGTTTCACTGAAGGTGGATTGAATCACGAACACAATATCACGTTTTATAGTTTAATGGTCCTTTCTTAATGAAATACCACAAATGATATATAACATATGCGCAGGTTATCATGACGTTAACAAATATAGATTATAAACAGTAACATATATTGTTAGTGGAAAACCACAAAGTTATCTCTTGGAAATCCAAATTCTTACTGTCCAAATTTTCATCTTTACAAAATTTCTGAATAAGGTTTTGTTTTACACTGACCAATAGAATGTTAACATAACAAAATGGCCAATCAGGTTTCAATACAAAATAATGTAACATAGCAACATGGAATTTATAACAACAATTATCACCTGGACATTTTATCAGTCATAAGGATTAACAATTTAATTAGTACAGACAGATTATTTGACATTATCATCTAAATATGATAACAATATTTTAGCACAATTATTTGGACAAAGAGGAAAGTTCACATTTAATCTTCCGGTAACATAATTATTCATTTGTCATCTGTTATTAAAACATTAAACATTTGTAACTTAACATATTGGATATTTCACATATTCTTTAGAAAATATAGTATTTTTAGATAAAAAGATAACAATTTTAAAAGTAAATACCATGCATATTCCATCATTATATTTTGGAAAAGAATTTCGTTATTTTTCTGCTTCACAACACATCTCCCTCAGTAGTTTGAAAACTTTTCCTAATGATTATTATGCTTTATCCATAAAACAGCATAGTTTCAGAATGACAGACAATTGCTTGCAAATTTAAAATAGGCTCTTGATATTCAAAGTATTATTGATAATGGTTTTGTGACAAAGCTGCTGACATTTGAATGAATAATTCTTGATCTCAAAGAAAACCAACGAAAACACCTGGATCTTACAAAAAGTTTACTATGCGATGTCTGCTTTTTTTGGTCTGTATACAATGGATAAGTAAATAACAAATTTCTTGTTACAAAATCGGACCATATTGTTACATATATATTTGTGACAAAATACAGCTGAAAGATTGGATTAAGCATTTTATGATCTATAACCCACTACACAAGTGGCAGTAATAGGGATTGACAGATGTGATACTAAGGTAGTATAAACTGCGACTCCTATTTGCGCTCTCACTCAATGCGAGGCTTTCATTTTGAAGCCTGGTCAAATGGACAGTTGATTTAGACACATTTCATTTAAAAGTTAGCAAAATGACACACAACACACACTTAGAATTTTAGACAACCGCAAATGGCTGTCCGTCCATCACCAATTTGTAATTATCTGAAATTTCACCCTTTTTAAAATTATTTCGCAAAACTTTAAGAATCTTCCCATAAGAAAACTTTTATATTTCGGTCCATTGACTGAAAAAGAGTTTTAAAACTGATTGGACAAAATTGTCTATTTCCGATATTCATGGTCGTAAAAGACGAGAACAAAGATCAACAAAGAAGCAACGTTCGCATGAAGCAACTCCCGACACACCCATGTCACTAAATTGCCTAAAGGGCAATCTAGTTGATTCAATTCTAAACCCCATAATAAAACTAAGACGCACCGTAAGGAGCACTTGATATTACAACAGAAATATGTTGATACTTTAAAAACTGTCACTTAAGGTGCTAAATACTGTCGAGTTACACTTCATTTATCAAATATGCTTGTAGTTTTCAAACAAGCCATTTCAAAAATTGTCAATATATATTTATCAAACAAAGTGCAAAGGAAGATCATTACAGTCAGTTAAAATAACTTGGTCCAGTACTTTTATCATACATAAGTTTCAAACAAATCTATTTTACAAACTTTACAATAAGTTCACATCATATTTAAATGGCCACAATGGCTCTTTATCGCTAACCTGAAGATGTGGTTTTAGTGGTAAGATTTCATCATTTGTCCATTCAGACAGTTGCATCAAAATCAAATCAATCAGTTGAATCATACTTTAAATGTAGCATGCAGGCAGCGATCTTGTTTTGCAGACTAGTGATTAAATCGATTTTTCAAAAGGATCACCGAAGGATAATTTTTATTGAATTTATTCAAAATTAGCCCAGCAGTCCAAAAAAATGTTAAGTTTATTTCTGTTTTTAGAACAGGCAGCCATCTTGATTAATATCGTACTTGAATTTATAATTTTATTCTTTTTTTGGTAAAAGAACATTAAATAATATTTCCTATACTTTTATCAATGAATTAGGTAGAATAATAGTTCCTTTGCTCGCAATTTCTTGTCTCCCTTTATTCTATGTTTAAATTGAAACAAATTTACAAAAAAAGATAAATAATTCAAAACTATGCAGCCTGGTGGTTCTTTCAATCTTCACCTTTGTAGTCACAATGTATCATCAGTCCGATTAAGTATCAGGTCAGTCTCTTGTATACTATTGGAATAATGCTTTGGATGAAAAAAATGCATCATTAGTAGACCATTGGAAAAATAGACTAGTAATAGCTTAAGTTTCTCCTAATGACCATATTAATAGTTTAATGACCCCCATAGCCCGAAGTAAACGTTGGGAAGTGTTCTTCTAATGATAATAGTATACATAATAATTTAGTTAATGTTCCCCGATTGATCATAGCAATAGCATATAGAAAACACATTGGTTTGTGGGTAACAGTAAAAATACCATTACGAGGAAAAAAACTGTTACCCGAGGCGTAAGCTAACAAATGTTTAATATCTCTAAATAAATACTTTTATGCTCTTTGTAGAAGACCCTTTAAATACTAGTTTTATATCATTGTACAATATTACACACAAATTGAAGGATTCAAGGATCTTAAAGTACGAAAGGAAAAAATACTTCTCAAGTCGGCCGGCATGTACAGTACACTTTCAATGGTGTTCAACTAGCAATGTAAGGACTGTTTAGTTAGTGTTACTCTTGATTTAATTTTGTTGCAGTAAGATTTAGTTCACCTTTTCAGATCATCACAGTATTTGTTCGGGGTAATAAAATAAACAAGAGGGTCATAATGGCCCTGAGTCGCTCACAAGAAACAACTGCTTTTCAATAAAAGATAAAAGACTACTTAAGAATGCTACAAACAGAGTTTGGTGATCATCCATCAATTAGTTCTGTAGAAGCAGACGTTTAAAGGTATTTCTTATTTTAGCATTAGCGGACCCTAAAAGTGGCCAATCAAATTAATATGAGCAAACTTGATAAAAGACTACCTAAGAATGCTACAGACAGAATTTGGTGATTATCCATCAATTATTACTGTAACAGTAAAAGATAATGTTCAAAGGTTCCACTTTAAGTTTGAGCGGCCCCAAAAAGGGGCCAATCAAATTAATATGAGCAAACAGGATAAAAAAAATACCACCTAAGAATGCTACAGACAACATTTCGTGATCATCTATCAATTAGTTCTGTAGAAGGAAACGTTTAAGGGTATTTTTATTACAGCTTCAGAGGCCCCTAAAAGGAACCAATACAACTCTTCTGCGTCAATATATTTATTAAATCTCGCTCCGACACGCCCCCCCCCCCCGTGGCGATGTGTATTTATTTAATCGCACCCGCTGATTACAGTGTTTTCGTTCCGCGTCCCTGCCATTTCAACTTGTTCCAGTTGTTTTTTTTTTTTTTTTTTTTTTTTTTTTTTTTTGCTTTGTATCGACTTCTCTTTGGCGGGGTCGCGGGCGATAACATGAATGACACAAATCTGTCACCATACAAATGGGTTGGGCAACAAGTTCTAGCAACGTTAGATTAAGCCCTTCCCAGAAGAATGTTACTAATACACAATCAGTTCTTCAATATGCGATGTACTCTTTGCATACTTTTATAATACAAGAAAATGTAATCCTAATTGTTAAATGTAATTCAGTTGCTGTCTTTAGGTGGCAAATATGTACATTGGCTTATTAAAGATACCCTTTAAAAGTACCAGTACGGTTATCTTATATCTTTATTTACAAGATGACAAAACAGGATATTTATAATAATAAGGCAAAAGCCACTGCAGTGTAAACAAATTGAATGCTGATGATAATTAAAAGACGAGTTGAAAGATAATGCATATGCTATGTCCTTGGAAGTTCATTCTTACAAACATTTTTGGAATGAAGCGCCCGCACGATAGTTTCTTCAAAACTGGGACTGACTGGAGAAAAACTGGACAGAAAAGATATCTTCGAAACACTTTTAGATCAACCTGTCTTTTTCCAACTATTAATGGCACTCGTGACAAGGATGCTGACATTTGAATAAATCATTTTAAGCCCAATGAAAACCATTGGAAACACCTGGATCTTGCCAAAGTTTATTATGCAATGTCTTCTTTACGTCTTGGTCTGTAACGAAATGATAACAAGGGGTTTCCTGTTATGAAATCATACCGTAATTGCAAAAGAGATGGATAATTCAAATATTGTACCAGACAGACTTCTTCACCTTTAATAGTCACCTAGGTAATGATTTGTTATGTATCTATATTTTTAATAAGTTTCATATCAATCTCGTGCATACTAACTGTTGGAGTAATTCTTTGTATAGAAAATAGAAGAAAGAGTTGACTCTTTGAAAAAAAACTAGCAATAGTGTATGTTAATTTTCTCCTAATGACCATATTAACAGGTTGTTATTGATCCCCCATTGCTCAAAGTAAACGTTTAAGTATGTGTTCTTATAATGGCAATAATTTAATCTAGTGCTTTCCTCGTGATAATAGGAATAGTTAAGTTAATGTTCTTTTAATAATCATCGTTATAATTTAGGATAATGTTCTCCTACTGATCATAGGAATAGTTAAAGTTAATGTTCTCCTATTGATCATAGGAATAGTTAAAGTTAATATTCTCTGTTATTGATCATGATAGACAACGATGAATCTAATGATTAGCTTAAGAATTAAACCTTGACCAGGAAAATTTCAGAAAAATTGCTAAAGCGGATATGATTAAAGCTGCATGCCCCCAAATTAGCAAAAATATTTCAAGAAAACTTCAAACTTTATAAAATTGTACCAAGATTCATTGAATGATACTTTACATGTTATGTCCATTTAATGACTGACTTTGCAGTTTTAATCACCATATTTCTACTATGTGGCAATGCAGCAAGGGTTATTTTTATATATGTTTACCTCCTTTTGGTAATTTACATGGATTGAAAGTTCTCTTTGTGATGTGTAAATACATTTTTTGGTTCTCTTCATTACATTTATTTTACTTTTAAAAACATTTTCAAAATTTTCATGAAAATAAGCATGAATCTTGAGGCATTTGCTTTAAAACAAGAGTTTTCACTGTAAAGTAACCAACACCCTTGAAATGTTGTTTTTAATTTCAGTTGGCATATGTATTTCATTGAATATGCTCTAGAATATTTATATGGAACAACTTGCTCAACTTTATTAGTGTAAGAAAAACTTAATTAATTGCTTATTCTCCTTATACAGCCAGTGTTTTTCTTACTAAATTATGAAAAGACTTTAGCTCCTTGCCTTTGGATAAAACTATCGCTAAAAATTGTTAATTTGGGGAAGTAAAAAAGCTAGTGCCTGTTTTAATTTTTGAGTAGAAAATTATTTTATATTATTGTTTTACTATGCACTCAAAATTGATATATATTTCCTAAGCACAGTAAGTGGTTCAGTGTGTACAGAAACAACCCAGGAAAATAATATACGTAATTATTGGATAAACCATCGGTTTTTTTAGCTCAACTGACCACGAAGTGGTCAAGGTGAAGAATAGTGAAGGGGCTATTTCGGCGTCGTACGTCGTGCGTTTTGCGTCGTGCGTCGTAAACAATTGGGTTATTAACACTCTAGCAGTCACAATATGATTGGATCATAATCAAACTTTGTCAGAATGTTAATCTTAATAAAAAAAGGTCAAGTTTGAATATGGGTCATCTCGGGTCAAAAACTAGGTCACAGGGGCTTAAAATAGAAAAGGCTTGTTAACACTTTAGTGGGTGCAGTTTTGGTCCAAATATCCCGGAATTTGTTTGAAAGACTGTTTTGATGACTTCTTAGTCAAATTAGAATATGGATCGTCTTCGATTAAAAACTAAGTCACAGGAGCTAAAAAAATCGTGTTAACACTCCAGTGGCTGCATTTTTAATTCAAATATCCTGGAAATTTATCAGGAAGGTTGTTTTAATGATTTCTAAATCTACTTTAAATATGGTCTATATCCGGTTAAAAGTAGGTCACAAGAGCTAAAAATAGAAAATTCTTGTTTACACTCTAGTGGCTGCAGTTTTGATTCAAATATTCTGGAAATTTGTCAGAAAGGTTGTTTTAATGATATCTAGGTCATGTTCGAATATGGGTTGCCTTTTGTCAAAAACTAGGTCGCGGGAGCTAAAAATAGAAAAATCTTGTTCACACTCAAGTGTCTGCATTTTTTATCCAAATATCTTGGAATTTGATCAGAAAGGTTGCTTTTATGACTTCAAGGCCAAGTTCGAATATGGGCCATCTCCGGTCAAAAACACAGGAGCTAGAAATAGAAAAATCTTTAAGTCGTTAAGTATGTAGTATTTGTTACTTTTATGTAAATATTACATACTTTACGATTAACGCAAATAAAAGCATATGTCGTGCCTTGAGGGTACCTATGAGTTAAAACAATGAGAGGGTACCTGTGATATAAATATTAAAATGAAGAGAAGTAGCCCGTGCCGCTGCAAAACCGAAATTAGGGAGTTTAAATAAATTTTACATTTATTCCCTTCCCCACCCACTTTAAATACTTATTTGACCATTTGCCGAAGTATAAAAGCCTTATTCAAAATATCCCTAAATTTTACCACAATGAGGGACTGTTTTCAATGTTTGCCTAGTTAATTTTCTTCATATTTGTTGATCTTGCAAAAATATAATATACTTTTACGGTGTAGTTTTTATTCTATTAAACATTGAAACTATCTGGTATCATATATGGTATTAAATTTGGCATTATTTAGCAAATAGAAATACCTTCAATAATTATATAATTAAAATCAAACAGTTCTTTATTTCCTTAACGGATACGTAAATAATATTTTTAAAAAAATGAAAAAAAAGCTGCACCTTTTAGTGTTTGAACGCACGTCTTTCGGTTTTCATGCAATCGACAGTGATTCTAGACCATTTGAATACTCTTTAAAGTGAAGATAATGCATTATGGGTATACTACCTTAAAAGTTTTGTTCTCAGTAACTAAAAACACTTTTCTACAAAGGTGTGCGTTAGTGGTAGTGTTCATTTTAGTTTAGCATTCATATTTTCACATGCTTTATTTTCGTACTTACATGGCATATTGGTCATATTGTTATACACATAAAACTAATGCGGACGGGTTTTTGAAGAACAACACTTATCAAGTGGAAGGACATCGGAGAGTAGCCCTTTATAAATTATAACTTTAGAATTTTCTTTCTTTGTTTCGAATATATTAAATTTTTATATTTACTAAATTATTTTACTCGTTCTTTTTTACTTAAATATTCTGCCTACCCGTTTCCTCTTACAAATGATATTTAAAGTTGCATTTTTGTCTTTTAAAACAATGTTTAACTCGGGTATTTTTGTGACCGCGTCACACCTTTAACCCATGCGATGAATCAATACAAAATACAAAGGAAGGAATTTTATCTTTGTCTTGTCTTCTAGATTAAAACATATAAATGCAGACAAATATTGAAATACTTTGACATTTTTGGATTAGGCGGATACGATAACCTTATATTTCAAAAACATATTTCCTTACGAGACAGGTATCCGTTCCCACTAACAATATCATAATATCATCTATATGCTTATCTGACAGATATATCATGGTAATGGGAATATGAAATGTTGAAATGTTAAATTTGATGTATTGACTTTAAATTTCATCTTGTTTGCATACATTTAATACATGCGTAACGTTTCACATTTCATTGTTTTTGTATTTATTTATTTTTTTTATTTTATTATTTTTTTATTATTATTATTTTTTTATTTATTTATTTTTTTATTTATTTATTTTTTTGCAAAATGTAATTGATTAAATGTCATCCACTTCTGTCTAAGTCCGCATTAAAGAATTCTGGAAACGCAAGAGAGGCGCAGCTTAAATAACACGCTAAACAGTGTACATTAAAACATTATTAAACACCAAAGTGCCTAATACAAATATGGATCTTGCCGGAAGTTGATGAAATACCCGAAAAAAACATGCTTAAATTTCACGTCACTTAAACATTGGATTAGTTTCAACGGTTTGTAGTTGCAACGTTTATTTATTCGAAAACGTCATCATAAAGGAGTCCGGAAAATGGCGCTTCTTTAAACATTTGTCAACAGATCGATAGTCTCTTTCAGACAACATCTAATTAAACAAAAAGAAACCCAACACAAGTATATTTTTCGTCAAACAAAAGTTTTCAAGTTAAATATACTATTTAAGTTTAACTTAAAGTCATTTTTTAAAACCCAGAAGGGCAAGTTGTCAGTTGGATATAAATTTATCTCCTTATTCATGAAAATAAAAATGGCCAGGTAAACAACACAGTATTGCAGATGCTAAAAGTTGTATACCTTGTAAACAATGTGGCCGAACAAATATGTCAAATAAAGGGTCAGTATCTAGATAAAAGAAGATATACCAGGCATAATTTCTAAATGATCATGATCAACATATCAATATCAAAATTGACTGAGAACAAGACATTAATATATCAGAAGTTAAAACGTGGTAAATCAATGGAAAGCGGCCAGAATAGATAACATTTCAAATATAGGTTATTTTCTTTAATCACTTTAGAGTCAATGGTAGAGAGTAGAACACAACAAATAATATTGTCGTTCGGCGTAAGGATGTTGAAAATAGTGAGATTATATGCTGGCAAGCTAAGATTCCAAACAAACAAAGAAGAATGGCGAAGCAACTGTCTATTTACATTAATGCTTCTGGGTATCTTGTGGGGACAAAAACATCAAGTAAAATAGACCAGGCTCTACTGGCCAGATTAAAAAATGATGTAAAACTATATAATTCAGGGTGTGAACCATGTTCAAGACGCAACGATCCCATAAAAGCATAGAAGACACCATTAAAAAACAGAATAAAGTTGTTATCCTATGGTGAGAATAACGATCGATATTATGGGTCCTCTTTGTAAAAAAGGTAGTGATAACAGATATTTCTGTAATTTGAAATTATTTTACTAAATGAGTGCTTTCCATTATTAAATATGAAACGGCAAAATGTGGCTAAAGTGTTGGTCGAGGAAGTTATAGCTCGATTTGAAATACCTGATTCAATTCACTTTGACCAAGGTAAACAGTTTGTAAGTAATTAATTTAAAGAAATGTGTCATATGTTAGAATCAACATAAAAAGAACAACAACTACAAATCACCCGAAATCTCACGGCATGATCGAGAGATTTAATAGGATGCTTGAAGCAATGTTTAGCAAATTTTGTAGATGAAAACCAGACTAAGTGAGACGAAATGTAAGTACGGAAGATAACAGTTGTCTGTCTAGACCTTTTACTAATTCAAAAGATGAAATATTTAAAAGTCTTAAATTAATGGATCATACACATTCTCCAGGTTGTGATAGCTTATCGTCTTAAATTTATTTTACAATTCTTTATTTATTTGCTGATATATTTGTTCAATTATTTTTCATGTGGTGGACTGAGCAATTGTCAGCTTGTTTTTTAAACCTGGACAAAGAAAATGCCTTTGAGCGTGTTGTGTCTTGGGATTATAAGTTCAAAACTTTATAAGCTATAATTGGTTTAAATGACACAAAGATATTGAATCTTTTGTAATAGTAAATAATCACAATTTCTCTCAATTTAAATTATATGGCGGTCCATAAGACAATGTGCCCTTTATTCCAGTTTTGTATGGTCTTTGTATCTAGCTATTTGTCATAAAAGTACAAAATGATATCATTATTAGAGGTTCATGTGTATTACCGTTCCTGGTGGTTCATATAGGTGTAAAATGTCATTAAATGCAGACGATAATACGACCATTTTTAACTTAATGCTAAATCAATGCGTTTCTTTATTGATATGGTAAATCTTTGTGAAAATAATTTGAGTTCAAAAATAAATTACTGGAAGTAATCGGAATGTCTTTGGGTAAATGGAAAAATAGATCGGGTCATCCTTTCGGTATTTCATGGGTCAAAGATAACAAATGATTAAGTTACAAATTTTGATTCTATTGAAGTGTTGATGACATATATAGCAGAGTGTATAATAATGATAAATTTAGTAAAGTTTTAAGCAAACCCAAAGAAATAAATATCTCTTTTACTGGCAAGAGCGAAAAAAATAAAAAGCTTTTTTCAAACTTTATTATCTTAAGGGTCAGTTTCCCCAATCGGTCATTTAATTTTAGATTTACTCGCTGTTATGATCGGTTGTCATGCATGATTTTATTTCTGGTTTTCTGTGTCAACGGCCATCGGTGACAATAAGCAAACTCAAACGGGGTTGGATCGGTGATAAAAATGCTGAAATACTATCGGTTTTTTTTTCGATTGTAAATCGGAGCTAAATCGGGCGTAACGCTGATTAATCGGTGTTTGATAGCTAGTCATCAGTGGTTAAACACTTTCCGTCAGATATGGCCGGTGATTCATATTTGGTTATCTTTGTCCGATCGGCGATATCAGTGATTAAGAGCTTGCATGTAGGTTGATGTCGGCTATTTTTAAAATATTTTCACCGATTGAGAATTGTAAACATGTTTAAAAATCCCAATCATAATTTTTCACCGATGAAACTTATCTTTCCCCAATAGCAATTGATAGGTGGAAAACAGGTGACCAATAGGTGATATCGGTGTTAAATACGTTGTCATCGGTTCACTACATAATTTGGCTAAATAACCTACCGATCAATCACCGATGGCTCTGTGTAACTGGGGAGTTAAATACGTTGTCATCGGTTCACTCTATAATTTGGCAAAAAAACTACCGATCAATCACCGGTGACTCTGTATAACTGGGGTGTAAAATTAGGTGTTAAACCTGAACACTTTATCAATGTTTTCCAAAAGACAAGTTTCAATCTTTATGGAATTCTTTTTATGAATGTATCGCTAGATAACCTTTATTATATTTGCCGTATCGTGAAGGAGGACTCAATATTCCTTATATAAAATTAAAATGGTATTATTTATTAATAATTTATCGTCCAGAAGTTTTTTCTTTCTTTTTATTTTGTTTTTGCCAGATGCTGGATTGGGTTATATCTAAGAACTTTTAATAGTGATTACACCGTTTATATCCAGTAACGCAGGAATGTGCAAATAACGCAGGAATTGTGCAAAAGTAACGCAGAATTGTGCAATATAGTTTATAAAACGAGCACCGCGATAAGTAAAAGGTCCAATATTTTTTATTAAACACCAAATTGGAAGAAATGAGGTAGAGCATACGGTTGCTGAGACATTATACTTTCAACCTCATCAAAAATATTTTCATGATAATGTTTATTTTTCAAGATCATTCGTGAAAATGACGACCTGACTAGCGTACTGACGGCTATTTTTAGTTTCGTTGGTATCTTTCAATACAGTAACGTACATATGATGTTTTATTTTCGGTGTACCTGAGACATTTTCCAAACTACTCTTGCCATTATATGAAACTTGATATATGGATAGATGGTAGTATGGAGATTATGCATGTTTTTTTCTTTTCTCCCTATGTTGAATATTCTGATTGCTATGGCAACAAAAAGACTGAAAATATGGCAAATTTTACACATAAACTGGATCCAGTGATACATGTAATGCCAAAAGTACTGAAAATATTTATGAAACTTGATATATGGATAGATGGCAGTATGGAAATTATTCACGTCTTATTCTTTTCTTCTCTTTTGAAAATACTGGTTGCTAGGCAACAAATAGACCACAAGTATGACAAATTAACACATAAACTGGATCTAGTTATAATGCCAAAGTACTGAAAATATTTTTATGAAACTTGAAATATGGGTAGATGGCAGTATCGAGATTAATCATGTCTTTTTCTTTTCACCTATTTTGGGAAAAAATGGTTGCTATGGCAACAAATAGGCTTAAAACATGGCAAATATAACACTATCTATGTTTAGTCAAAAAAAGCTGAATATTTTTATCAAACTTAAAATATGGATCGATGGTAGAATGGAAATTATACACTTTATATTGAGAGCTGTCATACTTAACAAACGTCGGCAACCTCGTCAAGATTTCTGATTCTATTTTTTAGGCTTTTCACTATTACTTCTTTATTGTTAAAGGTATTTATTTCAAACTTCAAACATACGTTTCTGGTCATCAACAGCATCATATGTGACAAGGTTTTAAATCTAGCACAAAAATTATCAGAATTGCCTCCCTTGAACTTACATGAAAAACATGTGTTTTTTAAAAACTCTTTATTTCTTAATGTATCGTCTTCAAACTTCATATTTATCTTTCTTATTATCACTCAAATCATTTGTCTTTAGCAAGACTAGTTCCAGAATTGAGTCCCCCTTGAACTTAGATATTTTTCGATAAATTCGTATATTTTACTCCAACTTCTTTATTACTTTTAGGATTTACTTCAAAATCCCACATCATTATAATATGACAAATGTTTATAAATATAGCATCCTTATTTCAAGAATAATCTCCTAAAACTTTGAATTTTTCTTATTCATTCTTTTAACTTTCTTTTACTTCAAATTTAAAAAAAAACATTCGTTATAAATAGTTTCATTACTAATTGTTCTCTGTTACACTCTTATGTTTTACATCTTGGATCTTCATTTCAAGAGTGAGTACAAGAATTTTGAATGTTAAAAATGTTATATTTTGGTAACAGGAATGTTTTTAAAAAAATAACTTTAAAGTGTCCTTCAGTCTGTCTGTTCATAATAACTGTTTCCTGTGATCACTTTTAAAGAACTTTTAAAACAAATTTTCTTAAAATGAGAAAAATTGAAACATAAGTGATTGGCCAATGGTCCTTCAGAATGTTGATGGGGATCTAACCGGTAGGGGACTTATTGATTGCTATCAATACTATGATAACTGCTTGTTTATTCAGTTCTTGGGCAAAAGGGTCGCTATTATCAGGGATTTATGGGAAGTTTAAGCGATGTAATGTCATTTAAAGGCACATTATGCTTCAAAAACAAAGTAAATTTTACTTCTTTAAATAGTGCAAACTACTGTATTTTCTTGTGTAATGGTTTTACAGAATGTTAGATGCTTGTTATCTAAAAAAAAAGGGGCAGTAAATGTAAAATAATACATGTACAAGTAACAAAATGTTAACAAAATAGTATTTTAAATGCCATACAAAATATTTATTCAATATAACTGTACTTATTGCCAAAAAGCAACGAATCAAAAAGATAGTAGAGATATTTTGCCAAAACGTATTTATAAGGTACAATGGGCCTTTTTTATATAATATCTATAATTATTATGAAAAAAAA
>NW_026856702.1:0-54181 GCF_026571515.1 Ruditapes philippinarum
GACCGTTTCTACGACTAAGGTCAATGTCACTCTGGGGGTTCAAACTTTGTCATTTTAATTTTTTTATGTTATATAAATATAGAAGGTGTTGACGAGGTTAAAGTGGGGTTAACACAAACGGTAAATATCAGTTTAGTTTTGAACTGTAAGAAGATGTTTTCAACTTAGTAAAAGAAAGGAACATATATATAGGAAAAGCAGACACAAATACTGCAGGCTGGGACACAGTCAGGTATTGTCAGTAATCCATTTGCAAGTGAAGATGATGAAGCGAAAATCACCAGAGCTTAGAATAAGGCTCTTAAATGGAAGAAAAAAGAAACAAGGCAGCACATTTTCCGCTAATATTTATTATATCAATAATTTAATAATAATAATATCATCTGTATTTACACGGAAGAACACATCGATCACTCACACATGTGCTAATGAATCAACGAGTAAAATGGTTTTTGATAATCAGGAAGTTGTTTCAAATGTCACTAAATGTTCCAGATAATAAGAACTACAAAAGATTTCATTAGATATTTTTCAATTATCTTTGTAACTCTCTTTTTAAATAGATTGGATACCTCGTTCCCTTTAAAAGAAAGCAGAATATCTGTCAAAAATCTTCATAATGATGATAAGGGTATATACCTAGAGAGTTTTGCTTTGATTGAAAAACAATTTGGAAGAATGAGTATAGACTTGTTCGCTTCTGATCAGATTGAGTCGCCGAGATTTTATTCCAAGTTTTGGAATCCTTGTTCTCTAGGTGTAGATGCTTTTACAGTTAGTTGAACTGAAGAATTTGGATTGTTTGGTCCTTCTTTTAATTTTGTTCACGGGGTTTTGAATAATATATGATCTTAGATCGTGCGGATGATATATTAATTGTTATGGAAATCAGCACCGTTTTGGCCGTTATTCTACGAAAAAGATTATCTATTAACATAATAAAAGAATGTTTAATGTTGCCTACAGAGTCTAAATATTACACAAAATGTAAGAATAGAGTTATATTAAAATCCCTCCATGCATATAAAGTTCCGCTCCTGGCTTAAATTACCCCAAAGTGTGACTTTGACATTTTAACGGCAGACATGGGGTTTTTGTGCGACACACCACCCCATCATGGTAAGCATTTGTACCAATTCATTTTGTAATCCATCAACCTACACAGACATTGACGGACTGATGGAATCGCGGACGTACATGCACTAAACTATGAAACAAAAGTGACGACTTAGTCTACGTCATCGCAAGCGGGCTCGTCAAAAACAACATGAAAATTCCAGACTCAGTTTCATTGAGTGTGTACATGCAAGATAAAGAAAAAGTGCAACCTCCCTCATGCCCCCTGGTACATATTTTCAAAGTGCTGACCAGGCAATTAACTCTTACAAAATTTATAGCACACTACTGTTATTATATAAGTAATTGTATAAATAAATCATGCCCTAGTAAAGGGTACGACAAATCAAACATGCCATTTAACCTCTTACAGAGGAATCTACCAAGTGAACAGAAAGATGAATGTACAGACTGTTTAATACGAATGCGACCAGAGACATAAATGTATGGACAATAGGCACATGCATTGGTATAAAATACAAATAACATTATCGCCACATTGATTTATTGATTTATCATATAGATAATATCTTAAAACAATCACTATACAATGATACTAAAGCAAATGTTTGTGATACATTATAATTATGATGATGATAATAAAAAACAGCAGATATTGGATATATTTTGTCGAGGAAAAGATATTATCATTTATTTTTCTCTTGCAACAAAAGTTTAATAATTAATTTCCAACCTGAGTCAACGTCAGCAAACAGTGCAAATGTTAACTGCTTTGTATTGTACATATGTTTACTACTGTGAACTTTCTGTACAATACTATCTAAGAATCATTCTTGTTTCCAGTCTCATCTAAAACTTCTTAGCGGTTTGGGAAACAATGCTTTAATTCAATGTTACGGTCCACAACTTGATCATTATCAAACAATTCATATTATATATTTCAAATGACCAAAAGAAAAGTATTCGCATTTAGTTATATCAAAAGCTGTCTAATGGTTTATTACCACATGTCGTTTAAATTATTTCATTTAGCAGATCAACATTACACTAGCTATTTGTTTTAGACAAATCACCATTTATATTTCCTTAATAAGCTGAATAATAAAACTGCCCAGCGGTTAAAACAGCTATGTTGTTTGGAGGTTGTTCATATTATATAAGCTAATACAGCCCTCTTGTCAAGAATTAAAACCAAATGAGTTTAAGTAAAAGCTTATTCATCAGTAGAGAAAGAGATGACGTTATATATAAATTTATTGTTATATACAACTTTTTTAATGGTCCACTCAATGTTTAATATTTATCTGCACATGCTTTGGGGTCGAAATCATCATAAGGTGTTCTTTCTAACTTTGTCTCAGCTATTTTATTGTGTGGTAAAATTAACTATACATGATAAATAAAGAGGCACACAGAATGATCATTCTTGATAGTTTCGTTGAAGATGTCAATTGGGTTATGAAAAAATATTGTTGAGGATGAAAGTTTAAAATCTGACGATCGTAGGCACGTATGTAATCTGGGCATGGTTTTCTATCTTTTCTTTAAAACTGTTTACGTGCTATTGATAATTTCAATGCATATCATAATTAAACGTTATACATCATATAAGTTACTATGCATTTCATATTGTCATTATAGAAGCAATTCTCTTCATTAATACAAATACAAATCCTACATAAAATCTAGCATACAAATACAAATCTTCTAGTAAATCATGTACACAAAACAAATGTAATACAATGTAGTAAGTTATGTACACAAATACAAATCCTACATAAAATCTAGCATAATAATACAAATATTCTCGTACATCATGTACACAAAACAAATATTATACAATGTAGTAAATTATGTATACAAATACAAATCTTAAAATAAGTTATGTATACAAATACAAATCCTACATTATATCTAGCACACAAATAAAAATATTCTAGTAAATCATGTACACAAAACAAATACTATACAACGTAGTTAATTATGTACACGAATAGAAATCTTGTAGAAATTATGTACACAAATAAAAAGCTACCACTAAAGTATGTACACAAATACAAATCTTACATTAAACTATGCCCACAAATACACATATTGTAATAAATAATGTACTCGTACTTAACTTCAAATCTTAAACATATCAATGACATTATAATTAGGATGACTGTGAGTCTGTTTCTAAGAACATTTTTTCAAACATTTATATTTTATTTCCATTTTTATATTTTGTTAAGATTTATGCATCAGACTAGATCCATGCTTATGACTACCTAAAGATGCCTCCTGAAACTATTTGTTAAAATGTACTTTTTGGTTCAGAAGGTGATTTTGTTTAAAAAGCAACAAGAATTAAAATTGCCAACAATAAAAAATCTACTCAGATGAGTAAAAGTGTGATTTCATAGTGAAATGTTTTAGCGATAGTCTATATAAACATTTTTATTTATTGTTTGCATTTATAAGAAGACACAGGCAAAATGCAATCACATGAGCATATCTTTTTATAGGCCTAATAGACAGTCAAACAATACAAGCATTGGGTCCTCCAACATTAAAATGAAACATCTTGTTACAGCAACTCGTACAAAACATATAAGAAAACAATAATTTGGTAACTTTTAATAGGAACACAACTTGATAAGCTGTCATTTTGTTCACACATCTACATAATAAACTACAATACAAGAATCAATTTAAATCTGATATTTTCACTTTATCTAATTAAATCATGAAACAAAGCTGTGTCATTAAAAAAACATATATGTTTATAGATATAATCATGACACTGAACTATTTTACTTTTGCAATTGAAAAGGACTAACAATAATTGTCCCAATGAAAAAATAATGCAAAAATGTCATTTATCTCATATCATATTGTTATTCTCCATTTGGACATACATATACATTATAATGTTTAATGTGTCATCATGTTACATTTTGCATTGTCAAGAAGAGCAGAATTGACCATATATATTTTGTACGTTCACTGTGTTATGGTGATTGACAAACACTTTAACTTGAAAAAGACAAAAATGTTTAGGAACAAATTAAAGTCTACCTAAAACGTAAAAATACTGCCCCAGTTGCTGTTGTTTTTCTAATTGAAGTTAACAGGTGTATTTCCATGGATATTTACAAACATTTCATTAGGTGACGTTAGTTATCGTTCATGCAAATTAAATGATACAATTGAAGGAAATAATTGCAAAATGAAAAATCATTTTGACTTTCACCTGTTTACTTATATACACATAGATTGGCATAATATCACTTTGAACTGGCTAACTTGAAAATATCTATGTAAAAATATTGACGAGCAGTAGAAGTACATAAAATTATATGTATACTTACATATCATACAGGAAAATAAATAGTGCACATATTATACAGCTAGAATATAATTCTAATACAAATATATAATGAATTTCTATTCGAATAATATGTAACTATACATTCTGATGATTCACAAAATATGGAAATGTAAATCATTTTTCCTGAGAGTTGATATAAAGCAATATTGCACAAGTAGTCTATTTTAATGCCTTGAATTGTCTGAGTTGTATTATCCATGTTTTAAACAAAACAATGACTGCGTTTGTCTGATCAAACAATATCTTTGAGCAATGAACTCATTTAGTTAATATTTCAACCTATTAACAAATGATCTCATGATTGTTTCGAGTCTCGGGTTTGGAAGATTTAAGTTAATATCAAACATTAATGTATTTTGTATCCTCAAACAATGAATTGACCTCATTACACTATTTGCCCTCAGTATTTGTCCACATACGAAATTAATCCATACTGTTCATCAATCCTATGTGATACGTTATGTTTTTTTTTCAGACCCATTTTGCAGTCTTTGATTTTGTTTATACCTTAAATGCAGCAAATCACACATGAATGTCAGTTCTTAGCTTAAATTAAGTCTTTTGTAAATCTGCCCATTTGTTGGACGATGTAATACACATAATGCTGAAAATACAAAACAACAAACTTTTTAAATAACAATCATACAAGAACCAAGTCAAAATCATTTATTAAGTGTGTTCATACTTATTATAAGGTCACTCACATACATTTAGAAAACTGTACGAAATTATAATGCCCAGAAATCTATGAAATATTAAAACCGAATCAGTATTCCAAAGTTATATTAATCTTTTATTTTTAAAAACTGACGTCTGATAATATTGAAAACTGCAGTCTGATAAAAACTTTCAGTTTGAGTGATACCTTATTAATAAATGTATTATGTATTATTTCTCATGACTATTTAAGAGGCTGGGAGTTATACTTCTGTTCATTACTAAATAATTCATTAAAGCAAAATAAAATAGAGCATTAAATGTTTTTCTAGATCTCGTATGAATCTTTAAAAAAAATTGAGGTTCTTAAAAGGGTCATATTACTAAGAAACTGGTAAATTTCGACTGAATGTATAAAAAGTGGAGAAGTATTTATAACACAACCTAAGGATCATGTCATGTCATTGATTTGAAGTTTGGTAGAAATCCAACAATGTAATGTTGTTTAGCGTAATCCAGGACAACAAAACACTACCTTCACAAAAGTTCAACTTTGAGCACCTTGTTCTCAAATGCGCTCAGGTGAGCTAAAGAAATTATTATTGCATTATTTCAGGTACAAAGGGACGACTATAAAATATAAAAAATTGCACTGTGTAAGGTAAAGGTTAAAAAAAGATAATAATTAAAATGAACTTGTGATTTTCCTAGAGACATATCTTGTTAATAAATGAACATAATTGATTATTAATGCAATCTGTGACCAATATTCATTATAACAGTTTTTGAGAAAAAAACTCAAAGTCACAAGTCTTTCGTATGTCATTTCAATATGACATTTAAATTTCGATATCAATCATTTTCTTTTTGAATTAAAATATACGGACGAGTTACTTAATAGTGCTCAAAAGGTAACGTGTTGATCATGGAATGCGTTGACAAATGTTGAGTTGACCTGACATCCCCTATAGTAAGGCTTATTTTGCTACCTGGCTCAAGGACAACAGGTAAATGTATTAGCCACAAATTACTGATTAGAAAACAAAAACAACAAAAAAAAAACAAAACTTACTCGGTTTTAATACATTTTACATTAATCCACATGTGTTGTCCTCAAAGAAGAAATTCCTCGGTTTCCATTTATATTCACATTTTGAAATTGTTAAATTTTTCTTACAAAAAATAAAAACAGATGTCTATTTAACCTGTCACTTGTCTGTTATTTTTTATAAATTGTTTCTCCAAGTTCATTGAAGGTTACTCAGTATTTTTTACTCCAAGTGTGTTGTTGTTTTGAACTGAAACACGTACACTCCTGGCCTCAAGGTGCCATCAATGCTGACCACAAAATCGTCTGAGTGTTTTATAAATGTTTTAAACTTTTTAAATTCTGTTTCAGGTTTTATATCACAACCTTTCATACATACTGTCACTGTATGTGGTAGTTTGTTTATAACAGTAATGAGATAATGTAAAACTGAACAAGACATTGTTACATAAAACAAGTTAACACGTTCAATATTGATCATTTGAGGTGACAGTGTTAATGATCTTTCACTTAGATTTATTCTACACAACACAACGTGTTTAATATGATGTAACAATGATAATGTTTTTACCATTGTTCCTATGTCACTGGAAGATTCTAGATAACTACACTCAAGCTTTTGAAGTTTACTGGCTGCTGGTAGTTGACTGAGATAAGATGACACAACATCAGATTTATATAATTTACCTACATTGCATTCCTCTAACAACGATACATCCATGTTTAATTGTGACACAGGTATATGGCCAAATCCTAAACGCCTTACTTGTGAATGTTGAGACAGGTTAAAGTTGAATCCCCTACATGAAGTATCATGATCACTACAGTATAACCTGTACAATCTAATTTCTTTCATTGATTTTTTACTAGTGAGGAAATTTAACAATGTCTCCATTACCTGGTGGGTCATAGTAAAACCTTGTATATGTAAATACTCCAGATGTTGTAATTTTACCAGCCGTCCATTTACCTCTGCAGACAGCCTGCAAATGCTTCCCCCTACAAATTTATGATTTTCCCATTTACTTGTTGACACAGCTAAACATTTTAAAGGATTCAATAACAAGCTCATTATTTCCTCTTCAACAATTTCTCCTTTATAGATTAATTTCTCTATATGTGGAAGGTCAGAAAGTGTTAATAATTTGATAATTTCTTGTAGACCACAAGTACCTTTATTTTGTATATTTATTGATTTTATGTTTTCTTTATTTTGTTGACACAGCTGTTGTAATTGTTTAAAGTAATTTTCTTGTTGACATTTTTCATTTATGATAAAATCTTGTAAACACAATTTGAGATCTTTGTTTTCCTTTCTTCCTTTTGCACAAGATATGTACATGTCTTGTATGTCTTTTAATGGATCAATGGACATGTAATCATATCTTGTTAAAGTTCTGTATTTGATTGTTATTTCATCTTTGTTTATCACAGGCATTAAATCACTTGATATTGCATACATTAATTTAGGGTTCATGCAACTAATAAAGGCAAACACTTTTGACATGTCTAGAATATTTTGTAAACACTGGCACTCATCAAATAGGATTTCCTGTACTTCACTTGTATTTTGAAAACTTATAAATATTGCGGAAAAGTATTCTTGCACTGTTTTATGTGAAAATGAGATTTTAGAACTTTCAATTATTAATGTTTTCACTATACGTTCTGATAATAATCCTGATAGATAGCATGATTTCAAATCTTCTTGGTTAAGATATTTTTCAGCAACATTTTCATCAAAGACTAACGTGTGCTCCTTCTTTTTACTGAACAATGTATAAAAAGCTAGTTTCCCTATGGTCAACAGAAACGTGTAGTACCTACAGAAATGTTTATGTTTTCTGAAACATTCAGGAACATAACTCGATGATTGTTTACATGATGAATGAAACTTTCCATGTAACTTTTCTGTTCTAAAAAGAAGGAGCTGAATAATGCCTGTATATAATTCAACTGCGGAATTCCCTATTGGAATTTTTTCAATCCATAAACATATAAGATAGAGTAAAAGGAGAGGGGTGGATTCCATGTCTTCAAGGTCATGATTTCTAATTTCCACTTCAAATCTACACAATTCATTGTTTAGGTTTTCTTCTATAGTGCTGCCTTTCAATATTTTCATTGCGTTAAGCCTCATCTGCCTTGCATCATGTTTATTTAGTTGAACTAGCTCTACTGTTTTGTCTCTTTGATTTGTCTTCAGGTTTGAGACTCCAAGCTTCCATGGTCTGGTCGTTGTTAAGATTACACAATTTTCACGTGCATAACGATGTGGAATACTTTTAGGAAGTCTTGAACAATCGTTGTCAGGATGAGTCCATTCATCTAGTCCATCTAATATAACAAGACAAGTTTCATCACGTAGAATGTCCTTTAAAAGACCTTTTTGCATTGAAGATGAGCAAGGGAGATTTTGAATCAGTTGTTCTTCAATCATGTCGTCAACATCACATACTTTAGCTGAATCTCTCAATAGCACTAGAAATAAAAACTCAAAACCAGATAACGCCTTTAACTCTTCTTCTTTAAAATGTTTATAATTTTCATTCTCTTTATTAGCTTGACACAACGTCAAAGCAAGATATTTTGAAAATGCTGTTTTCCCAAATCCAGCGACCGCTGATAGACATATTTCCAGTGGACCTCTTCCACCCGATGAAAATAGGTCCTGTAACGAATTGACTCTAGTTGTTTCTTTCTTTCCACCTGGTAGATAAGTCTGTATGTCAATTTCTGGCATAATGTAGAACCCTGCTAGTGGGGTGGGGTAATTATCTGTGAGTGGTGAAAGATGAACTGTACTCTGAGTGGTGTTGTACCATGTAATTAATTCAGCCTTCAGTTCTGAAATAGAAATAATTGACATATTATAACTAATAAAGAACCTAGTATACGTATTCAAATTGTAGGGTATTAAATTAATATACAAGCAGGGAAATCTGCAAGCATGCTTTTATTAATACTAATACTTGCGAAGAAAATTGCTAAAAATAAAAAGAGAAATGAAAACGAAGACATTAAGAAATATGACCAGTCTGATAATTCCCTAAGTTACGTAGGAAATCGACAAACAAATAATAAGTTAAAACAATACATCAATTAAATTTTGTACCAAATATTTAACTTAAATTCATACAAAGTGTCTTAAGAATACATTTTAGGTGTATTCACTGAGAATATCATTTGAAGATGTTTTTATCTTTCAAATCTTTTGAAAATTAATTGTGTAGCTTCGGTTACTTAATTTGCACACTGGACTGAATAAACTGTAATTAACATTTAACTATAAATAGAACAGCTGACGTTTGTTATTGTAAGAACCGTCATTTCTATTGTCAAATGAAATTATGTTGTTTTTATTTATAAATGGCAATGGAACATTCATATGTGTAAGTAAATCAAGAGAAGAAACAAGAAATATATTTAAAAAGAAACTCGGCCGTCGCATTCAACTTTTATTCCTTGATAAATTAAGATTGATCTGTAAAATAAAATATAAAATGAAAGCTTGTGTGATACTTTTTATAGCGGATATTGAATGAGTGTATGTTCAATACTGAATTTATCAAACAAGTTGAATAAAATTATATAATTTTCTAAGAATCGCTTTTTATTGATGCGTTTTAGTGTTACGCTAACATTCATTCATAATATATTTGTATGTCGCAAATGACGTCACATGAAAATATATATATAAGCACGACCGTGCAATACCGTTTTTTTGAAGAAAAAAACATTTTCGCCAGCCCACATAGCTCAATCGGCTAGAGCGCGAGACTTTCAATCTCAACACGGTGGGTTCGTTTCCCGATCTGGCCGGCTAAAATTACTAATCAGTCTTTCGTATGAGACTTTAAATCGATACCCTGTGTATGAGTGCTTAAACACTTGGCACGTTAAAGAACCAGGAGAGGTTCTGGAATTAGGGCATCTTCCAGTATAGAACTGTATATTGCATTTCTTCCAAAATATAAAAAATGACTAATGAATATTCTTCTGGGGCTTATATGGGCAACCGCTGGCGAGTATAAATAAACTCACGCACACACACAAACGCACGCACACATGGGCATGTGGCAAATCGCTTAATTTACATATTGCTATTCTAGATCTTCCCTGTTACACATTCTTAGATAACCAAGTCAATTATGAATAACATCAGTTTTCTTCAACTTTTTATTACTATATAACATGTGTACCAACGAAGTAAATGGTATATCTCGTGCAAAAACCTTGTTGTTTACACCAAGACTAATAGGACTAAGAGTTTTTTGTTAATTATATTATGGTTTATTAAATATACTTAGCACTAAAACCTTTCAGAAAAAACAACTATAATTATGTCTAAAATATAGATTATTTAAGGCTTAAGCAGTTGTTTAATTGTTAAAAAATATTATATCCCAATATTAAAATACACCTTGTGGATTATTCCTTTCGATAAGTGTCCATTATTTTTCAGGAATGGATACTTTGATTACAATAGGTCTCCTTTATTTTTAAGACCTATAACATTCTTGTGTACACAAGTCTAATCATTTGTGAAAAAGAAATAAAGACATTAAAATGAAATACAATATTTTTAAGAATTCTACCATTATCAGATAATTTGCAGTCTGAAAGATATCCATGCTCTGAAAAAGACATTTATACGAAATAAATTAGAATAAATATAGCAATTAAAACACTTGCATATTAGTTAACTAGAGAAAAAAGAAAATACACGCACATGAATATCATTATATGCATATCGCAAAATATATGTAGATATAAACAAGAACCGGTGAACCGTGTGTTGCTCCCCAAGTAGGTTTTGGACACATGAAAAGTAAATGAACAAAGTGTAAAAATGGACAAAGGGCAATAACTCCAAAATAAGGCAAGACAGAGTTATGGTTCTTCAGAATTGCACTTTTACACAATGAAATCTACCTACCTACAAAGTTCATGTTGCTATATCTCTTATAGCCTAACAGTAATGTCCCGGACAAAGTTCAAAGTGTAACAATGAACAAAGAGCAATCACTCCAAAATTAGGCAAGACAGAGTTACGGTTCTTAAGCACTGCATTTTCACACAATGATATCTATCTACCTACAAAGTTTCATGTTGATATCTCTTATAATTTTTGAGTTATGCCCCGGACAAAGTTCAAAGTGTAGAAATAATGAAATTATGTCATTCGAAACCTAAAAACTACATTGAAACTTTTAATTCTAATATCTCTTATTCAAGAAATTTGAATAGCTGAACCTAATGGCGTACACTGAAAAATACGGAATTCCGTTCACGATATGGTGAAAACGCGATGGCACGATCGTGAAACACGATGGTACGAACGTGAAACAACGATGGTAAAACAACGCAGGCACGATAATGAAAACGTGGTGGTACGATGATGAAAACACGATGGTTAAAATACGATAGTACGATGATGAAAATTCGATGGCATGATGATGAAAACGCAATATTATTTTCATCATCGTGTCATCGCATCATCATGACTTCACCATCTTGCCATCGTTGTTTCATCATCGTGTCATCGTGTTTTGATCATCGTACCATCTCGCTTTCATCATTGTACCATCGTGCATCGCGGTTCAAAAAATGATACTCATGTCCAAACAGAACAACGTATTCCATACACAATATCTAGACTTCTTTTTCATCTCGCCGGAATCTCGCGTCTCGCTTCGCATCTCGTACGTCGACGCGAAACAATAAAATCCTTTGAGGTCATATAATAGTATTCCCTTTATATTCTATTCAAGTTAAATGTTGATTGTGCACATCAAAGACGCCACAAATTGATGTGAACAGTCCATTTTGCCGGCATAATTATATAATCCTTCAAATCATCAAAACATTAAAAAAAAAAAGAAAAGGAAATTGCCTATTGAAGTCTAAACAAGCTTCCATTAAGATATTATTTTCTATATATAGAATTACTTTTTTTTAATAATTGTAATGTATAAACTTCATTGTGCTCTTTATACAAAATTGGGCTGATATCCCGAATAAGTCCATTTCGCAGGCATGTAAAACCTTCCAAAACACATTAAAATAAAGATATTACCAATTTTAATTTACAACAAACTTTTGTTGATACTACATTTAATAAATAAAGTTAATTTAGTTTTATAATAATTTATTGTTATTCATAACCACACTTTGTTAAAACCATACTTTGTTTTTTTCACGTTAAATCCTTTTACTTGGACGGTATCTGTCCAATTCTACATGTCTTACGTATTGTTTTATTTTTCCGTGGCCAACAACTCGGGAAATACAAATGCTCAGAACTGATTGAATTGATTTAACAAAGCTTAACATTTCAGATTGACTGTAGAAAACAGACCAGTGACATCAGAATCTTTTTTTCTTTCAAGGACACAAGTTTGTTAAAAAATCAGGTACTAAACATTATTCTCTCAAAGAAATATAAAGAGCAATTATTAATATAAACACCAATTAAACAACATTTTCTCATATTTATTTTGTGTTGTCATGTTTTGTAAGTTAATCGGAGGCTTAAACTGAATGACAGATATTTGTTTACATTGACAACTGTCCGTTTCTTAGAAAGGTCGACAACCAAGATTAGCGGCGATGTCTATACGCCGTACTTCCGGCATAGTTACCTTAATGGTGCTCACCGTTATGCAATTAAGGCCCTCGAATCAATATTTAACGTCAATATAACAAGAGCGCATTACTCTTTGGCAAACAGGCCAAATTGTCAATGTTTGTGTTTGTTTACTGGGCCCTGTATGTATTGCGCATAGGTGAAACCGGGCTATAACAAGAACGCGTGACAATTTTTGTCTCGTTATAACATGGGCAAAATAGGGAATAATAGCTGATGTTATGCTATAATAAAAATAATCTCCGTTGAGGCAAGAAAATGTCCAATTCGCGCCATTTTACCCGCATGGAATCCTTACAAATATTTGTGATACATTTTAAAATAAACTTACTTTTTTCATTCAGTAAATCTGTTTTATTACTTAAATGTTAATTATTGTCAAGAACAAGCATACATTGTGCCGATTCTGCCAGACCCGATATTCTATAATTATTGCATTACATGGATTTTTTTAGGAACTCATGAACGTTGTTAGTGCTTTTTCAATGGAGGGTCTGAGAGCAGCAATTTTAGGAAAATGGCGACATACTTCTTTATATATATTTCTAATGAAAACAAAATACGCGTAGGAAGGTCTTCTCATTTCTTGCTTTAGATCATTTAGCGGAGTCCGTGGCCGAGTAATTTCAAATAATCACTTGTCCCTAACCGCTGTAGTTTTGAAACTCACTCAGGGCGTCGAACCATTCATGTCTTCTCGGACAATTACAATGTACAAAGCATAAAGTTTTCTTTCTTATTTGAATGTTATGGAAGAATGTGAGACAAGTGTGCTTCAAGTGTCCTTTCTATTGTGTGCCGAACACATCCGTTTCATTTCCAATATGTCGCAAATATGAATGTTTACGAACACATCGGTCACACCTCGTGAGACAGATGTGCTCCGAGATAAATGTGCTCCTTCAGAGCTAGTATTGTCCAATCTCAATCAAGGTACTTAAAGGAGTTATAATCAATTATAATTCTGCGCAAAACATTGATCAACTCAGCATTATCTGTTGATAATGCGCAATAAATAATGCAAACGAAATGTAGTTGTGTATAATAAGTAGGAGATTGAAGATTTCGATTTCTTTATTATTATAATTTCCGTTAAAATATTGGGACATGCATTATGTCTTTGCTCCGCACTGGCTTAGTTTATTATGCCATCCATAAAATTATAAAGTATTATATAAACCTCTTATCTAAAAAGTGTAAACGAGGAATTCTAAAAGGTATGACCCTGATTAAAACGTTATACAGAAAACAATATCAACTCAAACAATTCCAAAGGCAATCGAAAAACCTCGACTATTCGGCCGGATTTCCATGTATTTTTATTGCGACAATCCGACCATCGGACACGCATTCGAATTCAGTTATTTTTATTGTCGGGTTCCATGCATACAACTGTGTTGTTTGTTAGTCGCATGCGTGAAAAAAGAAAGGAGCTTGCAGCGTTTTTGTTGTCATCGCAATCGGACCGTCGAACTACATTTAATCGAGAAATTTATCAAAATGAAAACTATGCATGGTGAGAATTATAGTGAAAAGAATACTTGTTAGAATACATCCAATCATTTATGATTTTACCTTTAAAAATTAAAAAGATGTCAATGTTGTTATTTTAATCCGGAAAAAAATAAATCGTTTATCGTTTTCAGATTGCAGATCTAGCATGTAGATCTATTTGTTTGTACTTCGTTATATGGAATCAGAGAGTTGCCAATTAAACAAAGCATAACTGCTTCACAAGAGATAAGTTGAGTTAAACAACATTAAATGTGAAATTCTGAAATCGTGAAATTATGAGGTCACACTCATAGCTTAAGGTAAAAAAGTTTTCGGGAAACCATATGGATCTCAAAATTTAGCATCGGTGAAAAAATATGAATTTCCGCTGATCAAGATGTGCACTTTAACATCATATGTGAATAAGAAAAAAGGTCAGCCACATGGTAAGTTACAACGGAATTTCAACTTGACCTGCGAAATCGGCGGCACAGGAGTGTAATAAAGCCATCGTACACTGTACGTGTAATAGCACTTTGACGTGATGCCGTTTGCGTTATATATAAGTATAACGCTAAAGCCCGCTATTGTAAGCATTACCCCATAGGCACGTCGATGAAAATAACTCATTTCTAACAGTTGACCGTTCTTTTTTATGTATGTGATAAATCTAATATTATATTCGTCTACAATATTATATTCAATACTAAATTTATTGAAATCGTTAAATTAAACAATATTATGCTCGCAAGAGACTCACTTAATATGATTTTATTCAACTTTTTCAATAAATTTAGTATAAAACCTACACTAGTTCAACTTCCTCTATATTGTTCATGCATTCAAATGGTTCTTATCATTGTATATAAGCTTGATAGTGAACCAGATATAATCAAAACCTCATGGATTGCAATACAGACAACATATGTCTACAGGCATTACAAGGACCTTTTCAAATATATGTTCGATATTAAGCTTGAATATATCCTTCCTACTAACACAGTGAATGCGTAAATCATATGCTTAAACACAGCATGAACAATTGTTTTATTAAACGATTTCTTTCATTTTACTGATTGATTATATAACACATCTTTTAAATATTTTAATACTATATTAAAAGCATTTACTTACTGTTTTTCGACTCCTCATATTTTGACTGTCGCATTGTTTCTGTCTTTAATGTGACATCTGCATTATGACAATTTGATAAATATATATCACATTACATTTCTACATACTTTTAAAAGACAACACCAGCGATGGTGTGAGATTGAATTTTAATTTATTTTACAAAACAAAATTTCATCCTTATGTTATGATTTTGAATAACAAGCAAGGTGAAAAGATAAAAATAGGCTAAAATTAATAATCAAAGTCGTATTGTAGAAAGGTGTTGTAAATTATAGTGATTTATCATTAATATAAGAAATGTTGTAGGACTGAAAAATAATTACACATAAATATCGTGAATGATAAAAAGCGTCTTCGACGTACCGTTTCTAGTTTCTTCCTTTAACTTTAGTTCTTGTATTTGTTTAGCATGATCATGTATTTGTTTAGCATGGTCATGTATTTGTTTATCATAATCATGTATTTGTTTATCATGTTCACACGTCTTCTTGTTTAATTCATCAATACTCTGTGCATGTTTTCTCGCGGTTTGATCTTGAACTGTTAGGGTATCTTTTATCTTCTCTTCCCCAATTTTTAACAGCTTTAAATCAACTTCTACTCCCTTTTCCAACATGTGCCAACTGTCTATTGCTTTCTGTACCCTTCTCTCTGCATTTGGATCAAATGGATTCACTTTAAAGTCGTCAATCATCTTCTGTAGGTTAGGTATGGGAGTCACGGCCGAGTTCAACCTCAAGAGAATCTGGAATGAATACCATCACTTGAGTCAAGATTAATGTACATTCTCTATAACCGATTTTGTGTACTTGAGCAGTATTTTATAATGTTTATAATCAACCGTGTTAATTGATATAATGCATATTCTAACACTTCTCATGATTTTGTCATTATATACAAAGAAACGAAAAAATGGGCATTAACCTGCCCACTTGATAAAGACTACATGTATATGCGGCTTTTTTATTCCTCAGTAAAAAAACCCAAATACTTTGTAAGTCAACAATAATAACGCATTTTTATTGATACATGCATTTCCCTTTCTTATCATGTTTTCTTTTCATTAAATGCTAACGTGATATATCCCATACACTTACGCCACAGGTCCATAAAATTTATATAAGGCAAATCGGTGCCAATTCAAAGGCAGCGTAAATGTGCACCAGAATGATGTCATTTTAAACTGACAAGGCAGACTGATGGAGCACTGATGCTAACAAAACATAATCCAGTCTGACAAGTAAGTTATAAACTTTATAAAATAAGTTTTCTTTTCTTATCATTTATTTTGTTTAATAATTTCTGTAACTTAGCGACAGTACTGTAGGGTGCGAAATCGAACAGCGTTATACGTAAATCGAAAACGGTATAGAACTTTATTTACCTAATTTTGTCTTGTTAGAATAAAAATGATATTGGTTTGAGCGGTTTAATCGGCTATTTTACGCCGCTTTTGTCGTTCTGATGTGAAAATTAAACACTCAAGCCTACGTCATTCATGGCCGATTCCTACACATCAAAACTAAAAAAACCGGTGTTGAATAGTGAGGCCGATATTATGTTCTGTCATGATATGTGACGTATCTGCACTCTGCTTTGTTCTTTTATGTTCTTGTATGTTTTGTTTTGTTGTGGCTGTTATTTTATACGTTTCCTTACTTTGCGCTACGATGGTCTCTTTTCCATTCAAAAATTAAATTTTCCTGTTACGTTCATTTCTGTTATGTTTTTCTATGAACATTCATCTTAAATTGATTTATTATCATTAGAAAATGTTAGTTTTTATGACTTAAAAATAAAACGCAACAAAGAAAAACTACCAGAACGTTTTATAAGGATATACAACTGCATCTTAATAAACTACTATGAACAAAACAGGAGGAATTAATTAATGCTATAAATTACCATCCTTACCTGTTCAATCTCCGTCCACTTTGTTGTGAAGACATGTAGCGTTATTCCACTTGTTGAAGATATGTGACTGAGCTAACAATTAAGTAAGAGAATGTTAGAAAATCGATATCGAATAAAAAAGGGGAGACAGTAAAATATTATCTTGAGCATTAAATGAGTCATAACCCCACCAAAGATCTTTACTCAAAAGTGGCCTTAAACAAAATTTAAGCACGACTTATATTTCATAATATTTCATCTGTGAACTAATTGATTGGCGATTGTTCGGAAACCATTTTTGTATATTTTTATTAAAAGTGACAATAACATCGAACTAATGTGGTAGGAAAGCAATACCACCCGGGGGTTCCACATAAGTTTGCTATAATCCAACTCATTGTCAATCAAATCAATCAAGTACACCATGCGACAGACATGCTGGCTCCAATGTACCCCCTTAAACTTCGTTTGTTAGGGTATAATACTGAAGCAAGTCTTTGTTTCTTTATTTTAAATGAAAATTTTACGTTGTAATTTAATGAATTAAATGGAAACATTTCTATTTTTTGACATTATGCAACTAAAGCATAATAATACTACGTAAGAAGATTCATTAAGTCATTATCCATGTAAACCTTTCATAAAAGTCGAGAATCTTTAGCAAAAAAACCTTTGTATAGTTTGTTATGTAATTATTTAAATATAACGTCATATAGTTTATTTTTCTTCCCACACAGAAATCACAAGCACCTAAACAATTATAAATAATTCTCATTTACCTCGTTCCTGTATATTTTCAGACGAGACATATCAGCCTCAACTGAGGTATCACCTTGTGCAGGTATTGAGTTCCATTGAAAGTTCTTATTCAGACCAAATGACCTGATGCTCCTAAGGAGACATATGATTAACGTGATGTCTAGATCGGTTGTAACTGGACCGATGCCACCTGATGGAAACAGTAGATCATATTGTGCCTGTGTAATTATTCCGCGTGTTCTTAGTTTGTTTATTGATGACCTTTCTTGTTGTAAAAATGCGCTTAGAGTGACATTTTGAAGTTTCGTAACTAAAATATTTCTTAGTATTTGTAGTCCTCCGTCTATAATCAGCATTTGAAGACGAAACAGACGGCAACGATTCTGTTGAGCCTTTGACGACGCGGTTGCCATTTTTCGTTTGTTATCCAATCCTCATTTCTGTAATAAAATAAACAAACTAATGACCATAAAATAAACATGATTCGTGATTTTGTCACTTTAAATGATGATAAATCAACCGTTGTAGAACTGTTCGCAGACACGGTGGGGTTTTATCTTACTTATTACCAGTTAATTTAATGTATCAGGCGATTCTTAAGCAATTCATACGAACCGCGATGACGTCATCCAGTATGCATTTTAATCATAAAAGATGCCAGAATGAAATTGTTAGTCAAGAAATTTCATAGGAAAAGACTGATTTATCTTGCACGGATGTAAACTCGCCTCTACAATTAAGTCTGATATTTAAGATATAGGATAATAGCCAAATGTAACTTTCGAACCTTTCCTTCAATTTGTGTAAGGACCTCGATTACAAAATTAAGGATACTAATACATGTAACGGAATTCTGTCTAACCTACAATAAGATACCAAACATGTAAACAAATACTACTTTAATGCTAGGAGTTGTTAAAGACCAAATTGATATTAATATATCTAGTAAAAGTCTAAATTAAGTAAATTTACAGATATAACAATAAACAGTACAGTATTTATTTACGTATTCTTGTTGATGTAGATCCGAAAGAACAAAATGTTTTCTTGTTGACACTTAATCGGACTTGTTTATAATTGAACATCAATAAGCATTTTACATTGATTATGAGTTCAGACATACGTTAAATCATAATTGTACCGAAATATACTTTATATTCCTTTGATTGTCAAATTTAAAATTCGTTATTCATCATCAAAGATTACACGCTTTGTTCTTAAACATCTTGAGTGGTGGATCTTCTTTCAACTCGTATTATTGATGATAGCCGAGGACCTTCCGAATGGTATACTAGCTTATATTATAATTTATTTTATAAGTAAAATGATTACAACAGCGGAAATGCTATCCGGGTAAACAGAGCGTAAGTGATCTCCCTATTTAATCTTGTTACAATCGAAAAAATATCGGTCAATATGTTCATGTTAACGACTATGTATTAATTAAAACCAAATGAACTAACTTGTATGCATTACATAAAACAAGAGCTGTCACAATAGACAGCAAAGCTCGACTAATTAAATGCTTGACGCAGTAAGGAAGGCACAACTATGAAAGAAAAATCAATTAAGATATATTAATATATTTCTGTATTAGTATCAAGAAAGCACTGAAATGTTCTATATTTTTGCAAAACATAATATGCGTATAATCTTGTTAATAAATGTAAGACATGTTTATGCTTAAATGGAAAAGACAGCAATTTGAAATCTGAAGTCAATCCCTTCAAAAACAAAAATGACAACAGCAAAAAATGTTTAAATAAAATTATAAGTTCTAGTGGAAATAACTATTGAAAAAAGATGCTAGAGTTATAAACCTTATCATGTATGATGTGATTAATGCCAAAGAACACCTAATCATCCTAAATCTAGAGTAGATACGATTTACTACTCAAAATTTGGTAAACACCCCTTTTTCACATAGCATCGTGCATTCTACATCATATAATGTTATGATATTTACATTGTAAATCGTGTAGTTATGCATCGAGAGTGTACCTTGTGTACACATAAAATGAAATGACAGGCTATTTCCAAGTGCAAGTAGTGCAAACAAGGTGACCATGAATTTTGATTGTTTTTATACACGGACCGACACGTGTGGGATGTACATTCTTTATTTTCTAATGAAAAACTTTGAATTGAATGATGGTGAATGCAAATGTTAGATGGCATTAATCAGAAGCAGAGTTAAGGCGAGCAGTTGGTATGGTGGAACTTGGGACTCGACATCGTGAGGTTGGTGAGGTATTTGGTGAGGACCATATTACAGTTATCACCCGAGCCTGGGCTAGGTTCCAACAGCATGATACACCTGTAAGATAGCATGGTGGTGTCAGAACAGGGTGACTACTGAGGCTGAGGGTCGTTTTCTGGTCATCCAGGTACTAAGAAACCGTTTTGCAACTGCAACCCATCTTTGTTCTGACCTTCAAAATTATTTACTGGTGCGTGTGCCAACACAAACCATACGTACACGTTTGCATGAAAGTGATCTGCGATCGGGAAGACAAAGTTTACGGATTGCGCTATCTTCAACACCCAGGTAAGGTTATATGATGGTGTAACAGGTAATGGGTGCATTTTGATGGACGATAATGCCCGCATCCATACAGTCAATGTCGTCCACGAGTACTAGGAACTGGCCGGTCCAATTCCCAGACCTCATCTCATTGAGCATGTGTGGAATGAGCTATAAGTCCGTATTTCAGCCTGTCAGTTCCAGCCAAGTAGCACCCAGGAGTTTGGTGCCACCCTTGACGATAAGTGAAATACCATCCCAGAAGCCGTCGTAAGAAACCTAATAGTAAAAATATCATCCCTCGTAACAGTAAAAATATCATCCCTCGTAACAGTAAAAATATCATCCCTCGTAAAAATTCTGTTACCCTCGGCTACGCCTCGGGTAACAGTATTTTCCTCGGGATGATATTTTTACTTGTACCCACAAACCCATTGGTTATTTATATATTATTTGATATTTTACTATCTTATTGGTTTGGTGTAATTGGTTTGGTGTTTAATTCATACTTTATATGTTAACATATCTTAATCAATGATTACAAAATGTTTTATCTGTAATCTATTTGATCTCCATTTAAAAGTGATCTTTTGTTTCAGATGGACACCAAGTTCCTGAGTCAATCAATGCCAATGAATCGTCTGTCCGTATTCGAGTTTGGGAAAAGGGATACTAAGGGATATGTGCTGCTTGGAAAATACTTGCTTGAAAGTGAAATAAATCCAAACATTTATATTCATTTTCATTGCAAAAAATCATTTATAGCAGATACATTTGCTGACAGAAAGATTTTTAGCTCAAAAATTTCAATCGTGGAAGGATATTTGTGGAACTTATTTGATAAGTTTATTGAATAGAAAAGATCCTTTGATACTCTTGTTTTCTAGATAAGATTATATAAGCACTATCATGAAAAAAATTGATTATGGTGATTTATGGGCAGATAATGTTAAATTCGTCTGTCTTGTGCTTTCACATACCTTCATTGAAACAATTTACCATTGCCATCAGCGACGTAACGTTAATTTAAGGATGGGCAGGAAAAGGCATCCCATGGACATATCCGACGGAAATGCGTTAGAAGTCCTGGTTGACCAGGTGACTTAGTGTCCGAAATGACAAATGCGTGTGGCGACAAGGTCAAATATATGAAGAACACTACATGGTTATAATGTGGTAAGAAGCATTAATGATGGTGTCTGTTTTATGCAACTATTTGACTAAAGTTTATGTAGGTGGTTGGCACTTTTCACTCTGGATCACAACAGTAAGCAAGATTGATTTTACTAGACACAGTTTAGCCACCGGATTATTCCTGGGGAGTCTGCCAAGTAGTTTACCAGTACTATTGCCCTCAATTACGCAATTAACTGTAACTTTTGTGTCAGAGCGGAGGTACAGTACAAAATTTTTTCAAATCCGTATTGATGTTTTAAATAAAATAGTAATTACGATTTTAAAATATTGTAAAAATAGTTTTGCGATTTTCGAATCGTTATGAAATTAATGGACGTTAATTGTGATCTCTGTGTGTCCGTTTATCGTCCTGTTACACAAACATGATCAACTGTAACACTATCTCAGTTCTATCATCTGTCTTTTTTTAAAGTTTGAATCACTAAAGAATGATAAGACTCCTACTAAACACTGGCTCTTTCACGTTTTGTTTATCTGTTTATTTTAAATGAGAGTTAACGATACTTTCGTTGTAAAGTCAAACAAATCAAAACTGAGAAGGTAAACACAGTTTCTAAAGAGTTTCCGATTTGAAATAGCATGCTTGTTTATCGAAAATGGAAATAAACTATACCACGTAGAACATTATTATCCGCGGTTTTGATGCCTGCAATTTCGATAGAAAACTAATTTGTAAAGGAATTAAAACGCAAAGTTATTTGAAAAATACTTCTATTTAGCATACTGATTCGTTCAGGTATTTAGGAGCCACCTAAGGTTAAAAGCTTAGGTATTATAGGTATATTAGTCTTTAACAAGAGTATCATGATGGTCCATGACCGTCAACTTGATATACTTTGATAAAACATGTGCCAGTTTCTGTGGTGAGAGCATTTTGTATTATCAGTTTTAACTGAAACCTCATTATCTCTAAAATATTTCAAGTTGTCTGCTAGTAAATGCTTCAAGACAAATGTCTAATATCTTGGCATTGTAATTTACATAAGAACATCTATTTATGTGTCATATTCTTTGTCGAATTTTCAGCGTTGGGTATGATTAATATAACTTTTTAGACGACTGCGAGGTGAGACTTTATGCAAACTATCGAAATTTTGGACATTATAATCAAGAAAGAGAGAAGAATATTTAAGTTATATAAATGTCTGTGTTGACATTGTGACCACCAAAGTCATTCAATTTCTTTCCACAGAGACTTATATAACTTTGATGTTGTCTATTAGGCAATTCTTTCTTAATGAATAAGATAAAACTGAATATATTGACTTCGTTCAGTCACAAACTGTATACGAAATGACATCAAAAGAAAAATGACCTACATAACGAGATAACCTACTAACATGCAAAATCAATGCGAAATAACCTCGTTTTTACCAATATCCCAGAGGCCCCTGAGGAGAAAAGGAGGACACAGAGGTAAAGTTGAGATCATTTCTCGTTGATAAAATGAAAATTGCACAAGATCTAGTCGGTACATTATCTTTTGAAAGAGTGCATCGCATGGACAAAATAGAAAACGTGTATATCGCAATAGTGTATCAATATTAAATTTTAGTCTTAGCATAGAGAAAGAATTCGTAAGAAAACAATGGAAACACACTCATGGGTACACCGTTCTTCGTAAATGAACAACTTCGATAAAAGAAAGAGACAATTACCAAAAATGAAAACAGCCCGGGAACAAGGCAAAACTTCTTGGATATCCTATAACACCCTATACATCGACGAAAACTAACCGTTGACTTGGATTTCGATGATTTAGAAAATAAATTCAAAATACTCTCATGGAAAATAAATGCTTTAAGACAAAACAAAAAAGACACAGTCTTGAACTTTTTAATATTGTTCGTAAACATGATATTATTTTGTTTGTTAGAAACATTTGCACATGAAACCAGTGATATAAATTCAAATTTAATGCATATTTGTTATAGGATATTCATGCATCGTAATGCCAAAAGGCCAAGTAGAGGGGTTGTGCTGTATTATAAAAAGACGATATCTAATGGTATTACAATTGTTGAAAATAGACATGAAACTTTTATTTTGATAAGCTTTTTCGTAATGAAGCAGATATCTATATATGTGGTGTCTATTTATGGGAAGAAACTCTCCACCTTATAATACAGTAAATGTAAAATCGTATTAATTGTATTGAAAAACGATATCAATCATTTTGGACTTCTTGGGTAAGTATTCTTAACAGGAGACTTTAACACCCAGGTGGGTGTTAAACACGATTTCATTATTTTTTAACACCATGAATCAATATTTTGAAGATGAATCATATGTCACTGATAAGTATATCAGCCGGGCCTCACTAGATAAGACATACAATAGTTACTGTGGAAAATTAATTGAGTTTTGTCGATCAGCCAATATTCGACTAGTTAACGGTAGATTAAGGGATAATAGTGTTGAAATGTATACATATGTTTCTCAAACCGGTGCTTCTGTTATATATTTAAGAAATAACATCGGCCGGAGAGTCGTATTTCGATTCTAACATAACCACGGAAGGGAGTTCAGTCGCTCTATTTTTTAAGCTATATTATTTTAACTGCCGACTATCATAGTTGGCTGTTCCTTTTCGCACCATAGGAATAGTAAAAAGAAAAGCTGCTTCAGTTTAAATAAAGTGTATTTATTTATACTTCATTTATTGATTTATAAATATGTTAACAATTTAAAATAAAATTTCAAATTATAACAACACATTATCAATGTTTATAACACTGTTCTAAAAATAGAACGCTTCTACACTTCTGACTTAAGCCACGCCCCACATAATTCATCCATCAGTTCATCGTTTACACAGTAACAGGCGTGTGTGAAAAAGTGAATAAAATGGATTTATTTATTATAGTAAACTGTGTTAGTGCTGCCGGAAATATTACCGGTAAACATGTTGATAGCTCTGCTTGCATTAAGATTAACATCTACAGATTTGTTCGAATAAGAGGCAGAGACAGAGGATTCTTGATCAGGACAGCGTGTCAGACATTGCGATTGTGTAATTTGACTTTGACATAGTAGATTAATTGGGCTGTTGACTTTTGAAATAGGTGTAGTTTGGCTATGAACTTGTTCAATGGCATTATCGTGACAGTCAGAACTTGGACATAGGGCTTTACTTAGTTTTTCTTTTCATCCTCACTGGGTTTTATTTTGAAGCCAGACTGGCAACATTTCTGTGTCCAGTTACAGACATGATAGCCCTACTTGAGAAACCCTGTTCATGAAGGGTACTAGTGACACAGGCACGTATGCAGTGATTGGTGTATTTTCTGCTTAGGCCAGCTTCAATGGACAAACGAAACATGAAGCTACTTAATGTGTTATTATCAACAGGAATATTTCCATACCAGGTTTGATAATTTTCATTTGCTTTATTTAAGGGTCTTTGAAAAAAATCTGATGAATTTGGGCTAAGCTTTGAAACATATTTTTCAAAAAATTTAACTGGACAGAATGGGCCACCATTTTCATACATTCTTGGTTCTTTTACAGATTCTCGTGTATCTAAACCATGATGGTTTTTGTCTGCCTCATTATATGCCATTGATATATATTTTCTGCCTTTAGCATCAACTTTTGTAATAAAAGACTATTTTCTTAAATTCCATAAACCTCATTGCCTCGCCTGCCAAATTGACATATTACATCATAAATAACTTTATTTTGCAATGTTTTGGGAGAACTGTCAGAGAATAAACCTGAATTGTAAAGTTTTTCAATATCTTCATCACAAATTGGTTCCTTGTGTTTACTCATATCTTTCCCCTCTCGTTTTAGAGTCTTGATCAAGCCAGACATAACCTGAATTGAGCCCATGAAGGCACGATCATTCATAATATTTTCATTTCTCGACACTGGAGGTGATGTCAGATGCCTGTTCACAGCTGCACGCAAACCAACCAATGCGGATTTGGAGTACTCTTTCCCATCTTTTGTGCGGACAGCTGCATAAAATCTTTGCAGCAATAGATCCAACTCGTCTACTGGCAACCATTCAAAGAAAGACTTTGGTATCTAGTTTCTGTCATCCATTCTGAGGTGAATTGAAATAAACATTATAAATAAGATGTACATTTACTTAAAGAAATAGTTTAATGTAAACGAACTTTTGAAAGTGTAATTCATATACAGTTGCAATGAAATAGTGATACCGTAAAACTCCTATTAAACCAAGAGGCGGCTAAACATTTTCCAAAAAGGAGGGGGAGGGGGCTATTATTTTACAACACTTTTTTTCCTAAATCCAAAAATCATTGTAAATACATTTAGAAATTAGTGATAGTAAGTGTTGGTAATAACATTAAAAAGGTTTAAAAGTTTATAATATGATACATTTTTGTATTTAGTATAAAATAAAACAGATGCTGAAGGTTTTAAATAATATTTTGGATTTACTGATGAGTACATTTTTTCCATATCAAAAAGCCTGGAGGGGGAAGGGGATCTTTATTAAGGGAGGGGCTTTTAATAGGAATTTTACGGTACATCTAATACTTCACTTTATATTGTTTATAATACTGTTTACTGTTTAAGTTTAAGTTATTTGTACTATTTTCTGTCAAACACATGTTTTTACACCTGTATTCATGTCTTACTACCATGTACAGTATGAAACACTTTCCTGTAGGACTTTCCAAATAATAGTTATTGCTGAAAAATTTCTTTCTGACATCTGAATTAATATACAGCAAGCTGTAGGATTATAGAAATATCAAATTCAAATGATGATAGTGAATTATTTACTATACCTTTTAGTAATTTTATACCCTATTTAGTCTGTCTGTTTGTAGTAATTTCAGTGTAATTCAGCTTTAACTTTTTCAAGTTTTCATAAGATGCTGACTTAAACCTCTTGCTAGGTGTGTTTACAGCATCTTGTTCTTCAAAATTATCACCAAATGTTTCAAAGTCATTTATCTCAAAAGATTCATCTAAACAGTCTAAGTCTTCACAACTAAACCCAGCAACCTCCATCATATATGTATTTAGATCAGCATAGCTGGTTGTCCCTAGCTCTGTTATTTTATAGTTGTAACGAGTTGCAATTTCCCCAGTTTCTACATCACACATTTCATCACAAGACCATCATATATATGATTAGCAACTCTCCATTTCCCTAGCAGTACAAACACAACCAACAAAAGGAACATACGGCAACTGAGAGGACATTTTTCTCTTTTTTTACTACGTTAGAGACGCCTTTACTACGATTTGTTTACGTCACGTGACTTTCATTGATAAATTTTATCGATAGAACGAGATTTAGAAAAAAGTACACATTTTTTATCAGAGGAAGTAAATTTTTTGTCTACGAGTATAATGATATCATACAGGGGCGTAACTGAGCTATTTTGAAATGTACTCCTTAACTAGGGGGGTTCGGGGGCATGCTGCCCCGAGAAAATTTTTGAAAGAAGAAGCGATATCCTGCCATTTCGTGACTATCTAGAGGCTTTATTGACAACATATTGGTGATGATTTCAAACTCTTTTTATTAATTTTAAAATATGTAAAATGAACAAGTACGTTTTATACCATAAAACTTTTCTTATATTTATAATTGATATTTTTACAGCACAACTTTGTTATTTTGCAACCTTCAAACTGATGTTATAGCAACAAATCTCCCGTATTCAATAAATTTTAAACTAAAAAAAGTAAATAAACAAACAAGAACAAACACTAGACGTCTGTTTCGTTGGTATGCAAAGTTGTCTACTCGCCCTTTTTAAACATTTATGAGACCTAGACAAGACATACGCTCAGTGTCTATAGTACGTACTTCTGACGTTTTAGTTCAGTTGTTTGAGAACTGACACGACCACTAAAAGGGTCAAACAAAGCCTCACGTTTGGGTACAGAGCCTTGCTTCCTTTAGTAAAGCCGGGGCCGCTGGACTTTACGTTAGTCCAGCACATACGCCACAGCTAACAGTGAGATTCTCGGACAAACATGGGTTTATTCTGAAGACTTTATGACACGAAATTAACGTACGTTGACGCCATTATAACATAAAATATTGAAACAGATTCATGATGTTTATTTAATACAAAACACATACATTTAATCCTTGTTCTTGGACAGTATTTATCCAAATATTACTACCGGGCTCGGGCACCAACCACCGTTACGTGGGAATCTGCAGACGTTATAACATGGAAAAACGTGCGTTAACCAAATAATATAGCATAAAATCGGCTATTTTCCCCTCTTATACGGCGTATAGACATCGCCGCTAATATATCAAAAAGTACATTGTACACGCAAAGATATTTTAAAATCTTCTTTAAGAAATGTCACTAAATTAATTAAAATTCGTTGCGTATAACATACATGTAGATTATGTGTTAACTATAAAACTCACGTGAATACATAAAAGGATTCATTTAAGATATTTTGTGATAAAGTAAATTCTTTAGTAGATATGTGACTTTAATAATGATATAACTGCACATGGAACTTGCTTGACTCATCGCAATGTTTTGCTGACCACAAAGAATAATTATCTCACCAACTTATACAAGAATCTTTTAAATAAATGCATACAATTGAGATGGAATTTTACACTCTTTGTCTTATTCTGCCTTTTCGGCACGATTAAGTAATTCTCTACAGCAATCAACTGATTAATATGCCATGAGAACTTTGCATGTCTTGCAACGAACTTTGAGTAATTACACCAGTTTGTTACTCGTTTTCTGATTAAAAGATGAGAAAAAAAAAACAAACATACAAGGCGATGTTGGCAGAACGCAGCCCCCTACACAATCCAGCCACACAAACAGGGTACCCAGAAGGCACCCAACCAAAACCAAAAGAGGACACAAAAGGGCCAAAATATTGGGTAAAGGGTTTTGGAAAAATTACTGCGGGCGACCAGCTCGCTGAATAAGAAGCACGATGCGCAAAACATATGCCGCCAACGCTCGGGCATCTTGGCCAAGAGGAAGACGGACAAAACCCCACCAGTTAAAACCCCACCACTCAAATTTTTATAGAGTGGACAAAACCCCACCACTAAATTTTATAGAGTGGACAAAACCCCACCACTAAATTTTACAGAGTGGACAAAACCCCACCACTTCAGTTTTATAGAGTGGACAAAACCCAACACTTAGCAATTATTGGGCAAGATTTGACGAATATATATATCATATACACATTTTTTCACATTTTTTATTAAATTTCAATATAACATTTGTGTAATATAAGAATGAACAATTTTATTAACAATGCATGTACATCTTGCATGTGCAATATGAAAAAAAGGTGTTACAAACTGTACACACCTTGAATTATCCATTATTACGAGTTAGTTTTTTCAAATTCATTTCTTCAATTTATTTATATAAAAATAAACTACTTACTATTAATCAAGAATATAGCACATTTTCATCAATTAATGATTAAAAATATTACATTTTGTATAGCACATTTCTAGTTTATTCAGTTGAGTCTATTACCTTCATTGTACTTAGTTTAAGCGGATACAGTGGCCGATAGCCTGAAGAAACTCAGGTACAGTCTTCTCCTTATTGATGAGTTGTTCACACATTCTTTTGAGTTTCTGATGATGCACAATTGTTTGTTATTTAACATGTTTACAAGAAAGTTTTGTCCACTCTATAAAACTGAAGTGGTGGGGTTTTGCCCACTCTGTAAAATTTTGTGGTGGGGTTTTGTCCACTCTATAAAATTTAGTGGTGGGGTTTTGTCCACTCTATAAAATTTTGAGTGGTGGGGTTTTAACTGTTGGGGTTTTGTCCTACATTCTGGCCAAGAATCGGTGCTGAACCAGGCACATTAAGCTTTTCGTAAATTTTCTCTGGTGAATTTGTATAAGATATCGCAATAAAGATCATTTTAAAAGATATTAATTAATACTGTATAATTATGTTATGAATTTTATTATATAATGATAGAAAAATTAGTAGGCCTATATGAATATATGTTGCCCAGACCACTCTATCCCCTCTTTTTTTATCACTTTTTTAGAACTTTTAGCGCATCTGATTTTTCGGAATACAGGATTGATCTGTACGCACGGGCGTACAGGAGTACGCCTAGTTACGCCCCTGTCATATACCGAAAGCTCTTTAGGCACGGAAAATAATAGTAAAAACGCATAGAAAATTTGACTCGGTGCGTGTATATTTATTGGAGGGAGTAAAAAGAACAGCCGATAACATATAGTCCGTTACCGGTGTTTATTGTCAGTTTAACACCGGTTTTTTCCTTCTTTGTTTTTAGTGACAAATTCACGTGAATGTTAGAATATGTTTTTACCAATGATTAAAAAATCTCAAATATCAAACATTTTTGCGTTAAGCAAGTTACGAGTTTAGTGACCACACCCATATAGAATGTTCATTGCATACTGAATACCGTATTCCTGTACAATAGGAAAATGTTGACATAAATTATAAATGGGATTCGAACTTTAGTGATACCTTTAGGGCAGGTCTGATTGACATATAACCTGATCATAATCAACTGACCACAGAAATAAATACCAGTGATTGATAGGCCGTTAACAGAACTGTAAATATTGCTATTTGGGTAGCTCTTTTTTAAGAACATATACAAATAAAACTCATGATCAATTTCCAGACAGTGTTTAAATTAAAGGCTGCTGAATGGTTTGACACCGAAAAATATATATTCAGATGCCTTAACGTCATTTTATATATGTTACTCTCCAGCAAATAGCAAATGTATGTATCAATTAAACAATATAAAAATTTAATCCGAAAGAAAAAGAACACTTATTTCCAAAAACAAATCTGAATTGAACGCTTTAGATTTTATAAACCAAACTTTTTGAAACATTTAAAAGCCTAAAGTTTTTACGAAAAATGTTTTAAGAAGTTTTAATTATTTTTTGAAAATTTATCTAAATTAATAAATTCAGCTCCAACCATAATTAATGCAACGATTTTTAAAATGAGCACGATTTTAAGTGTGATAATTGTATAAAGAATTGAATTTACCTATTACATGTGAAGAGATTACGAAAGCTGTAAAAGCATTTAAATTCCATAAATCTGTAGGCTCAGACTGTCTATTAAACGAATATATTATTGTGTCTATTGAAATTATATCTTATCATTTGTGTAATATTTTAAATGCTATTTTAGACTCCAGGTAAATGGACGGAGAATATAACTGTGCCCGTGACCCAATTAGTTCTTAATGATCAGGGAAGTAATCAGTCTGTCCAAGTCTTTTACTTCTATAATTAAACAAACTGAGTTGAAATATTTTGTCATAAAAATATTTCTGATTTGCAGTTGGTTTTTAGAAAGGGGAGAACAACCATTGATGCATCTTTTTCTACATTCTGTAATACAACATTATTTAAACGATAATAAGCGTGTTTATGTAGGTTTTATTGATTTGAACTATTGTTTTGATAGCATCTATAGAAATCACTATGGATGAAATTATATAATTGTGGTAAACAAAGAAAAAATTACGAATTGTTGCAAAAATGTACGACAAATTAAAATCATGTGTACGATGTTAAAAACATATTCCGTTTTTTTTCTTGTACACTGTAAGCATACGTCAAGGGGTGGTCACCTCGTTATTAATGTGCGTTTATACGTAGAAGACGGTGACTTATTTTTACTCGGGAACATTAATTGGTGATATTGTTTTGATTTTCTGAAACTTACTGTTAAATTACGTTATAAATACATTAAATTGAATTATTTTAATATTGTTATTTCAATATATGAATGGACAACGCTGGTTCTTTATTCATTTGCATAACTCACAACTTTAACAATGATCAAAATATCTTTAAAGGGTATTCATTGCCATTTTAATGTACATTGTTTGGCTATACCGATTTGAGCAGGCTACATTTTTGCCGTCTTTGGATTTATTTCAGTTTATTAGCATTTTCTTGTGATTCCATACATCCTGGCCCAAAATACAGTCAACCCTGATTTGATGTTCGGATAGTCTCAGTCTGACGTCTGCCAAGTCATATAAGCAGTTGGGAGTGTAAATTCACTGAGAAAACTCCATACAAGTCTGATCAAACTGTTTGTTTTTCCAATTCAATAGGGAAAAATATCCCCGTGTTTTTTTGTAATAAACATCCTTTCAGGCTATGGTAAATAAACTCATCGGCAAGGAGACTAGTAATTAATTTCGGCTCAAGCCTATGTACTAAAAGGTCTGGACACGCCCCCCCCCTCATACAAAAGAGCTCAAATTTAGTACTGTTATAATGACTTATATAAAAAAGTCACAAAGACTAATTCAATATTTATTTCTTTAACTATTGACTTTAGACATAATCATTATTAAAAACAGTCGAGACACTATCAAGAAGAAAATATTTATTAATATCAGAGGGTGAGTAAAATGTGCAGCCTGTTTGAGATTAAAACCATAAACCCGTAGAATACCGTACCTCATCACTAGTAAGTTAACACGGGGATGTTTTAAACCACACCAAAGCTCTACCACTGTAACATATTCTTTTCCTTTATGCGTAAATACATTGATATAGTCCCTCACTTTACTGCAATTTGTCCTAAGATCATAGGTTCACTAAACTGACAAAGTGAGTTGATATGGAAATTACATAGCTCCATAATCACATGTTGGGCCCAAAAGATATATGTTGAGAAAAATGTGCAGTCTGTCTGGGTTGAAAACTGCGGATCACATTGATTTCGATTTTACAGCAATTCCTTCTGAGATATTAGGTTTCTAACATATTCAAACATGATCAAAAACACGATAAAAGTAATGTTCGAAAGTGCCAATGAGCATGAAAACATACTCAACGAATCACGGATTACTTTTTTTCTATGGCAACGCGAATAATAAGTTGCTTAAAATTGTAATCTTAGTGCAAACTCTCGTTCTGTTATTGTAAAGCTTGTTTAAATGTTTACAACTAAATCAACCAAATTGCTAAAGGCAAGTTGTGTTTAAATGTCAGAACAGATAAGGAAGTGGATATGAAAGTGTATTGTATAAGAAACGCTCCAGACTACCGAAAGGAGCACGGTCGTCATGTCATAGATTGCCTTACAGCAATCTTTAAAAGAAGACAGACATCTCACTCACTGTAGGCGAACCATTGGCATCTTTGTTTTCAAATGGATTGCAGTATATGAAATTCATAAAGTAATGGCAAAAACGTAACACGTATTAAGTATATGTCAAACAGGTAACTATGGCTGTTGAAAACGGTAAAAATGGAATAGTGGGTAAACGCGTCATCTGAATTCTTACGGATATACCGCACAAAGGGCGATTTGTTTCTGTCTAACACTTAATTCCCACACCGATGGAAACTATACAAGAAAAAACAGAAAACGACGTATGACATTTTTCTAAAAAATGAAGTGGGAAAAGTACAGAGAAATGTTCGTTGATATAGCGAAACTACCCACTGATGTACGATTTGTAATGCATGGTTTCGTTTTGGATAGCCACAATAATATATACTAGCAATGAGGCAGCCGATGTCAGAAATGTGTAGCATAGCATTGGCGCTATCAAACCCTAGGAATACCATAAAGGTTTTATACTGTTTAGGCTGTTTCACAACCCAAGTTAGAAAACAGTTTTATACCTTAACATAAACAAATATTTCATAAGCCAAAAATTGCCTGAAAAATTCAAAATGGTAAGTAAATGAAAGTGCAGATCTTCTGGCTTAAAAATCAAAATGCATCATAATTATGTTATCCTACCTAGCTCCGTCGGAACAAGTTTGCTTGTTGGGGGTTATAAAATACACAAAGGTTATTTATCAATTAAAGAAAAAGATTATTTGATTATAGATTTGATTACATGTTTATCAATAAATGATAACGTAATTCATTTAAAAATTAATGTGAAGAGAAGGAAACAACACGCCAGAATGATAATAACATTCATTATTACATCAAAGTAGTATAAGTACATAGATCTGTAACATGGAAAGCTACACAAAAGGTATATTCTATACCAAAGGAGAATACTTAAAATTGGTAATTAAGTCTGATGATTCAATTAATTGCTGAGACTTAAAGCCTGCATGTTGGTCATAACTTTCATTAGAGAGCAACACTGAAGACTCAATATTACAATTTCAATATTGAATACTGTAGTCTATAAATTGGTGTTTCAAAAACTGATTTCTGTATAGACCATTAGTTCTGCAAAAAATATTTTCTAGCAATTTGCCGGAAAATACATAGTCCTAGTCAGTAGGAACATTCCTTCTTCCTTGTTCCATTAAAAAAACATGCTTCTCTTTTTTTAATTTGATACGTAGATTAAACAATAAGAAAGCATTTTGCAAACAATAATTTAATAGCTATCTAACTCTAAAAGCTTATCAACTTCCAATGTTTCGAAAGGGGTTAAATCTCTCCGTTTCAAGGACTTCTAATCTCATATTTATCTTCTTTTGCCCTCTTTTTACACTATGTTATCTACAAACCAATACAGAAAATGTAGATGGAGATAACAATAAGCATGTTAAAACTAGAATATCACATTATCTTATCCAAAGAAAGCGTGGTTTAGAAACTCAGTTTTAAGTATTCCGCAATTGTTTCAGTTGATCACGTGAGAATATCCCTATCAATAATTTATATCTCACCATTTCCGCAAATAGATAAGAACATCGAAGTATCACTTTTATTATTTGTCTTATAAATACCTTGATGTTGTAGACGAAGGTTATGTGAAAAGGTGAAGGGTGTTTAGTTTTTCTTTGATAGTTTTTCAATTGCTGTAAAATAAATGCGTTGTTTCTCAAAAACTGCTATTTTTTAGCACACAAATATAAATAAAAAACAAGAATAAATTTTGTTTTTTTAATTTTATTTCATTTATTAATAAATATGCAAATGAATTAGACCCAAATAACGAATTGTAAGCATCAAACACTTACAGGCAAATATCAATTTCAAATTGAAACGATTTTTGTAAAATCTCTTGATAAATTGTAGCACTGCCTTCAGATTTTCTAAAGGTACAATATATTACCTTTAGATAAATCGGTTAATTTAACTTTATAGAAGATTGAAATGAAATATACTGACGATAAGATACAAAAAACAATAAATATTCACCACGTTACGTTCTAACGGTCCGCTCTCTATATTTAAGTAAGTAAATATATTTTATGTTGAAATTAAGTGATTATGTATGTGGGATTAAAATAGTAGGATTGGTTTTTATTTTTAAATGTAAATTTAAACATTTTGTCGGATGACAAGGGCAGGTTCCGGGTTTTCGTAAACGAAACTTAAATTGAGATTTTGTCAATAAGAAGGATCCGAGAAAATATAATCATAATGTTAAAATATTTATTCATCACCATCAGTGAATTCTTTAATCAACAGGATGAAAAGAAACTATTAGCATCTACAAGATAAATAACTTTCATATGCGTTTTCCGTGTAGGCTGCTGGAATGTTTCAATATGTTTGAATGAAAAGAAACGTAACCATTTGTTATCACGTTTGCACATTTACATGTAAGCAACAAATACCGTTTTAAGGTTTACACAGCTGGTGCATGCGAAAACGGAAGTCAGTAGAATGTGCGTCATATTATGCTTTGTTTATATGATCGGGGTAATCGTATAATATCTGTCGAACAAATGTTGATAATTTATGCAAAATAGGACACGGTAGCATAGTAATTTACATTTACATTCATTGCATATGAAAACAAACATATAATAAACATGATTGATAATACGCGAGTATTTCATAACATGAATAACAACATTTAACATATTTTGGTCAAATCAATGCGATTAGCACATGTAGTTAATAACAACAAACGAAATGCCAGTGTGAACATTTTTATGTTGCAGTAGAAAATATAATTTGGATCAGTCCGATTTCCGACATAGTTTTGAACCGTACTGGTTGAGACGTGAATACCGACATCTATGTTATATAAGTTTGTAAAATCGGTCGGTCTTGCAGTCGATATATCGAGACTTGATTTATCAGCGCATGTCACCTAGAACATTGACCTCTTTTATCGGCAACATTAGCCCGCCTACATAGGCACTTAGCTAAAGATGAACACGTAGAACATTTTATACTCATTGGAAAATCTTAAACTAAAATGTGTGCTATATATGTTTTTTGGTAATACATACTAGATTGTCAAGACTTACCTCTGTGTCGAAGTTATGGCGTAAAAATGTATTCCGAAACATCAAACTTCCTCTGATCATATTTTATCACTATGCCACATAAATTTACTGTAGGAAATGTACCTTTGTGTTAATGTCCTTTTTTTCTGAATATTAAACACAATTAAATCTAAGAAAATACATATAACTAGCATAGTCTGAAAGTAACCGATCGGTGTTTATCTTGTCGTAATGTGTAGTAAACCCGTTATGACGTAAATCCTGGTCCTCATTGGTTAATATATCGCTTATCAATGATAAATATACATATTGCATACTAAATTTAGACGGGGAATTTTATAGATAAGTTTCAAGATTTTAAATAGTAATATATTTTGATACAGGAAAATAATGTTTATATCACACAGTATTTCGGATGAAGAAGACAACAGTATTAAAGAAGTATGTTTCCAAATTCATGAAAATTTTCATGAAAATTTACAAAACGTATTCAAAAATTAAAATTTAAGATGTGGTCAAATTAACTAAAAAGTCATTTACACATTGCAGACGGCACTTTAATTTTACGAAAAATAGGTTATAATATGTAACAAAGGCCTCACATTTAATAACTGCGTTAGTCCACGCATTAAAAATAAATAACTGTGTAAAAGTATTATTATAACAGGAATATTATTCTTACACTTGCATACTAATTTTAAAGAGCCTTTATTGAAATAAGATTCATTACGTGAACAGCAGCGTCCTTAACAATCGAAACAAAATCAAGTTCAAGTTCATGTTCAAATTTTATTTGCAAATCGGCAAATCCTTGCCTTTGGCAATACATACAAAACATATACATACATACATCTTGAAATAAAGCACACATAACTACAAGATACATATATAAACATTTCAAATATCAAAGTAGTATTAACAATATATCATAAATTTCGTCTATTTATCATTTGTTCCATGGTATTAGATCGTTAATCAAAAGCTTTGTCCAAGTTCTTAATTATCAGTAATAATCTATGTTTATTATTAGATGGCATGATATAACAAGAGCCATGTCAACATGGCCATCCCCCGCCGAATGTGTTTGCTCATTGGAAGAATGTATATGTAGTAGAGCGGAATAATTCCATTTTAAGAGGTCTTTTGGTAATGAAAACTGATGGCTATAGTGATTACAGATTTGAAACCTATGTGAATACTGATGGCTGAAAATAACAAAGGGCAATTACTGAAAAATAATGCAGGGTAGGTTATCATTCTTGTGTGCTGCATCCCTCCTCAGTAAAATCTATCCACCTATGAAGTTTCAAGTTGATACCTCAAATACTTTTTGAGAAAAAAAATTGAATTGAAAAATTAAGTATGAAAAAGAACAAAGGGGCAATAACACAACAATTATAAAAGGTGGAGTTATCATTCTTGTGCAGTGCACACCTCCTGAGTGAGATCTATGCACCTATGAAGTTTTCATTTTGATATCTCAAAGGCTTTTTGAGTTATGCTCTGGACAAAAATTAATTTTGAAAAATAACAAAGGGCAATAACTCAAAAATAATGCAGGGTAGAGTTATCATTCTTAAGCACTGCACTCCTCCTCAATGAGATCCATCCATCTTTGAAGTTTCAAGTTGATACCTCAAATACTTTTTCAGATAAGCTCTGGACAAAATAGCATGAAAAAAAAACAAAGGGCAATAACTCAAAAATTGTATAGGGAAGAGTTATCATTCTTGCGCACAACATTCCTCCTCAATAAGATCTATCCACCTATGACATTTCATGTTGATATCTCAAACACTTTTTGAGTTATGCTCAACTCAGGTGAAAAATTAGGTATGAAAAATAACAAAGGGCAATAACTCAAAAATTATGAAAGGTATAGTTATCATTCTTAAGCACTACACTCCTCCTCAATGAGATCCATCCACCTATGAAGTTTCAAGTTGATACCTCAAAGACTTTTTGAGATAAAGTCTGGACAAAATAGAATGAAAAATAACAAAGGGCAATAACTCAAAAATTATGCAGGGTAGAGTTATCATTCTTGTGCACTGCACTCCTCCTCAATGAGATCCATCCACCTATGAAGTTTCAAGTTGATACCTCAAATACTTTTTCAGATAAGCTCTGGACAAAATAGCATGAAAAAACAAAACAAAGGGCAATAACTCAAAAATTGTATAGGGAAGAGTTATCATTCTTGCGCACAACATTCCTCCTCAATAAGATCTATCCACCTATGACATTTCATGTTGATATCTCGAACACTTTTTGAGTTATGCTCCACTCAGGTGAAAAATTAGGTATGAAAAATAACAAAGGGCAATAACTCAAAAATTATGAAAGGTAGAGTTATCATTCTTGTGCACTGCACACCTCCTGAGTGAGATCTATGCACCTATGCAGTTTCATGTTAATATCTCATAGGCTTTTGGAGTTATGCTCTGGACAAAAATCAATTTTGAAAAATAACAAAGGGCAATAACTCAAAAATCATGCAAGGTAGAGTTATCATTCTTGTGCACTGCACTCCTCCTCAATGAGGTCTATCCACCTATGAAGTTTCAAGTTGATAACTCAAATACTTTTAGAGATATGCTCCGGGCAAAAATGTCGGACGGAAGGACAGACAGAAGGACGGACGGAAGGTCGGACGGACGGAGACTATTTCTATATCCTCCGCCGAAATTTTTCGGCGGGGGATAATAAAACTTATTCAGTGTGGGAAAAGATGCATTACAAATAAAAAGTTTTCTTAATCCTGAATAAAATGGACAACAAAGCAGGAAGTGATATTCTGATTCTATCATGTTTGAGTACAAAGTTTACATATTTTTATGCTCCCGAAAAATTTCGGGGGAGCGTATAGTCGGCGCCTTGTCCGTCCGTCCGTCCTTCTGTCCGTCCGTTGTATTGTCCGGAGCATAACTTGAAAATCCTAGGAGATAATTTGTTTAAACTTCATACAGTGGTAAAGGGCATTAAGGAGGAGTGCAGTGACAAAGAACCATAACTCTATTTTGCCCGGTTTTTGAATTATCTCCCCTTATAGAAAAATCTTGTCCGGGCCATAACTCTAAAACTATAAAAGATATCAACATGAAACTTTGTAGGTGAATATATCTCAATGGGTAGATGTGGAATGCATTAGAACAATTACTCTTTTTTCCCTAATTTTGGAGTTATTGCCCTTTGTTAATTTTAACACTTTGAACTTTGTCCGGAACATAACTCTAAAACTATAAGAGATATCAAGATGAAACATTGTAGGTAGATAGATCTCATTGAGTAAAAGTGCAGTGCAAATGAACCATAACTCTGTTTAGCCTCATTTTTGAATTATCTCCCCTTTTAGAAAGATCTTTGACAGGACATAGCTGTAAAGCTATAAGAGATATCAACATGAAACTTTGTAGGAAGATATATCTCAATGGGTAGATGTGCAGTGCACAAGAATCATAACTCTGCCTTGCCTCATTCTTGAGTAATTGCCCTTTGTTTATTTTTACTTTTTGAACTTTGTCTGGGAAATTACATTAAAATTATAACATATATCAACATGAAACTTTGTTGGTAGATTGATCTCATTGAGTAAAAGTGCAGTACAAAAAACGTAACTCTGTTTTGCCCAATTTTTTAATTATCTCCCCTTTAAAAAAAATCTTGTCCGGTAAATTACTCTAAATCTACAAGAGATATCAACATGAAACTTTGTAGGTAGATGGATCTCAATGGGTTGATGTGCAGTGCACAAGAACTTGAACTCCGCCTTGCCAAATTTTGTAGTAATTGCCCTTTGTTCATTTTTACATTTTGAAGTTGTCCGGGACATAACTCGGAAACCATAAAATATATCAACAAGAAACTTTGTAGGTTGATAGATCGCATTGATTAGAAGTGAAGTGCAAAGAACAGTTACTTTGCCTTGCCTAATTTTGGAATTATTGCACTTTGAACTTTTCCAAGGACATAATTCTTAAACTACAAGAGGTGTACTTTCCTGTGTCCAAAACCTATTCGGGGAGCATCACCCGGCTCAAACCGGGCTCTTGTCTCATTTCTGTTTAAACCTATATATTTGCCAGTTTCAATTTCTAGAAAATGGGAACCAAGTCTGAACATGTCAAACGTTTTCTTAACTTGTCATTTTGTATTACATTTAGATATTCCTCAAAACAAAAATTTGATTTGAAATTCCTAAAATAAAAGAGTTTTGGCATGTTATTTATTTGCTCATGCCAATTTTGTATAAATTGATCTCTAACTCTAAGGCGTTGTTTGAAAATTAAGCTAAAATCAGAAATAACATTATAGTTACCTAACAAATATGAAAATCCTGACTCATTTATAATAGTATGAGCTTGCCTAGCCCAACATTTATTATTACACTTAACACATTGATCTAATACATGCTATATATAGGCGAATGCTGATTATTAACAATTTTATTCCAAAACTTTAAATACCTTCCTTTACATAAAATTGACAAAGGAAATTTACCAAGTTCTCCATAGACAGCACAATAAGGAGTTTGTTTTTTAACACCAAGTACATATTTATAGAATTTTATTTGCAGTTTATCAATATCTTTATATTTGTAAATTCCCCATACATCTGAACCATTTAACATAATTGTGCATGTTAGTTTTATCATCTAGCTTTATCATGTCAAAAATACCCAATAGACTGTTATATGCTCTAAGGACTTTCTCTGCAAGAGTCTTAGTTGCTTCAGAAAAGCTACCCGTATAAAAAATTTACACCTAAATATAAAAAATTATCAACAATATCTGCAAACTGACCGTCAATGTTTATACTAACATTATGTACAGATTTCCTTCTTTCAACAACACTAACTTTAGTTTTATTAATATTTATTTTAAGCCCCCATTTTGACGAATAACTATATACATAATCAACTTGAGTTGCAAGCTCTCTGGACTTGTAGTGAATAGCACGATATCGTCTGCAAAAAGTAGCAAATATTTAGACAAGAGCTCAAGGTCGCTATTCGACATTTTGTTAAGATCTATTCATTTTTCAATATCATTTAAAAAAAGAATAAATAGCAGGGGAGATAATGGCTCTCCTTGCTTTAATCCAAGAGTTACGTCGAAAAATCCTGACATATTCATAAAAACATTAATTGTTACACATGACACTACAGACGAATAAATTGCCTTTAACATATTTATCATTTTGCAACTAATACCAGTATCTAACAGCTTAATCCATAACGCATCTCTTATAACTGTGTCAAAAGCCTTTTCATAGTCAATGAAAATACAACAGAGTTTAGAATTTTTTGCTAAAACTTGCTAAAAACTTCAATACTTGAATATAAAGATATATGATACATCCATATAAAGGTTCGATTTAAATGGGTTTTAATGTCTTGACCAGCAGCATTCACACTATTAACTACCATGCATGTTGATGACATTACATGATCAGAGTAGTAAAACTAAATAAATGATAAATAAGAAAATAGTGACTATACAAGAAACGATTACATAATACAATTTAATATTATAATTCACAGGTAAATGGTGCTCTGCAAATATGTATGTGTTATCGCACACAATCAAACAAGTCTAATCAAGCATGTCGACATCGGATGATCATTATAATACAGAAGCTTGTTGTTTTCATAAAGCCCACTGCGCTTTGCTTACGGTATACATGCTGAGAACAATTGTGTCTGCTACATTTTCTTATTTTCGTCTTTGATTTTGTTTTCAAAATCAATTAAAATTAAAAGGTTACTTTACTGTAAAATATCTTAATATCTGTCAAATATCTTAATATATGTCAAATGTCTTAATATCTGACAAGACGCTGATGTTCGCTGTGTTTGATCAGCAAGCTAATAACAAAGGCTATTGCTATTGCTTTCACAAACATATGGTTGCTTGCTTTATTGTGCATTTTGTTGCAGTATTTCACCATGCTTATCCATTTTATGAAACCAGTTTCGAAAATAGCATCAGTAACACAAAATATATTTCAGCGTTAACATTATTAGAGGAAGAAACGGTCGTCCCTTGATAATTTTCCCTGTGGAAAAATCAGTTATACCTGAAGTCGTGTTGTGAACCGAAGACTGCGGTGTTGTGGTGGAGGTGTTTGATGCAGTAAGAGTAGAATAAGTGTCATGTGTAGGTTGTCTTGTGTCCTCGATGTTTGATTCTATAAGTTAGAGTTATTGTAACGTTTACATAGGCATGTTTTGGTTGAATGCCAATGTCCTTTGCCATTACTTATTTTACTGTCTGCTCAAGCTTAAATGGATGACCTTTTACTGCTATCACAGCAGGCGTTGTAGACTTCTTTATGATGCTGTTATCTTCTTTTATATCATTTCTTCTGAAAGTTAATTAAATTCTGACGTTATCAATATCATGGGGATGAATATTTATAATTCCGGAAATCTACTACTTGTGTTAAAAGTATTTTCACGGTGTATGCCGTCGAGTTAAATTGCTGTGTTTACATATTACGTGGTCCATAAATTAAAACATAATCTAACTCATTTTCATCAGTAAGAAGTTCACCTGAAGAAATCACAGATCCTGCCCCCAACGTGATACGCCCCTGTAAAAACTCTATCATAACTATTTTAATATTTAAACACGAATGGGACATCTATTACAACGATAAAAATGGTTTTCAAACAATTTTCACATATATGAAGAAAAATACCGTATACCATCAAGTCTCAATAAAGTAAAGATTGCAGATTTCATGCTTTCGACTACTCGATCATTCTATCGTCATTTCCCGCGTGTTAGCTGTCTGCAAGCGCTCGTTTAAAAGACATTTATTTGTAATAAAGCTATAACCAAGATGCACAGTGTGTTGTTTCCCAAGTTTTTTTTATTCTATATAATGTACAATATAAATATTTGAATTCGGACATGACGATAGAATGCTCGAGTAGTCGAAAGCATGTACACCGTTTGCTTTCGGCTTGACAAGCGCTCCACACAGAGCCGGGAACTCTTCGCGTATTGGTTGGACAGAACGCAAAATTTAATTTCGGTTTTAATTTAATTTTTATTTTCATATTAAAAAGAGATGTATAAATGTTTATTCTGATTACATCTAGGATATAATTCTATTTTCTATTGATTTACACCGGGAAAGTCACGGTAAGGTTTATCTAATAATGATTTATAAAGGTTTTATTATACTAGGGGAATCGTGTTTACATTTTGGAGTCTGCAATCTTTACTTTATTGAGACTTGATGGTATACGGTATTTTTTTCATATATGTGTAGCAGGGTCATATTTTCGTATGACAGTATTATGAAACGTGTCAGCTCTTTCCGGTGTATTATTTCTTTAGGTTTTGATAATTTCTTGCTGGTCTTTTCTTTTATTTTCTTGTTTTCTGTGTGATCTCGCGAGAGTTTGCCGGAATGTTGTGCAGGTTTTGGAAAGAGTTTACATGGTTGATGTAGAGAACATTCTGTTAATTTGAACTTGTTCATATGATTTACATTTGGTTGAGCTCTCCAAGTGTTTATGAGAAGTATTTAAGTTAACCATCACGTGAGACAGGATGTATGTGATGTGAAGTGAAGTGATATAATTTGTCATTGGTTTATTTTGGAATAGGCTTAAGATCCCTTAGATCTTGCCTTGACTAAAGTTGACTTCAATAGAGAAGATATATTGTATATTCATGAGTTTGACTGTATATGTAGATTGGAAACAATAAATGAATTACCACAACTACTCTGTGTTATAACACCATGTGTTACAATGGAGCCCCCAGTGAGGATCGAACTCACGGCCCCTGGTTTACAATGATTTGGCTTTATCGTTGTAATAGATGTCCCATTCGTGTTTAAATATTAAAATAGTTTTGATAGAGTGTTTACAGGGGCGTATTACGTTGGGGGCAGGATCTGACCCCCAAGCGTCTATGGAAGAAATGCATTCTAGAAAATCTAAAAGATGAAGGCAGAAAGTGTAATTGATATGTACTTTCTGCTAAACATTACAAGCAGTTCTCGTCCGTTGCCATAAAGATGTGCTTGAAGACAAAATTGTTTTCCTGATGGGTCAGGATTGGTGAAAGTATTTTCAAGTGTGGTGTTGTACCGAACAGACATATTAGTTTTAATACTAAGTGTGACAATTTTATAATTATAACTTGAACTGAAAACTGATAATTTGACATTAGTTACATCTGCAATATATACATTGGCACTGTTTTTTAACTTATTAGGTAAAGCGTAGTTCTCAACTTTGTCAATGACAAGGAAATAATGTATTCCATCATCTTGTGTAGCAATGTCAATTCTTACAAAGTGGACTAGTTAATGATAACTGAGTTCATCTAATAGGGAAAGCTGCGTGTAACCTACAGGATTTATATTTTCAAACCAGGTGCTGTAGTTGTAAAATGTTCCCATGAACATTGACGTCATTAGCCATCTTGCTGTTTTAGTTTCAAAAGGTAATATATCGCAAAAATTAACAGCTAGTGACGTTAAAAATAGGTAGATGTCAATATTAGCACCAATTATTTCATATGCTAATTGAAGATCGTTTTCGTCTTCTATTATTTTTGGATGCCTTGTTTGCCCTTGCTACGCCATAAACAATTTTTATCACCATTACAGCAAGACTAAACTAGACATTGTTCTTTTTTCTTGCGTAAGAGAGTTATCACCTTGCACGTATTGCTCGTATAATTAATGTACAACAAGACTTTGATTAGCCTTTACAATAATTGTGTCAGGCAAAAGAGGAACGGACAAGTCTGAGGCGCCAAAAGCTGTAAAATATTCGTCTGCCTATATAATAGCGAGTATCGTCTACACGGATAACGTTACTTAACAGAATAAGCAACCTCTCTGCGGCACCGTATACGTCTTTTCCCATTTTGCCTGTCCATTTATCCCATATAAACCGTCAATGTTGGTTTACCTAAAATATACATATTACTGGATGAAAACATGTTGATTAGAAGTAGAAAACATTGTTTCCTTTTAAAATTTGAATTACAATAAATTAACTAACCAAAAGCAAAATAAAAATGTTTCTTAACGAAGCAGTTCACCTTTTATTTAAGTTATCGATAGAAACGAATAGGAGACTCAGTGTAAATTGATATGATTTAGTTATTTGTTACATACCTTCTTTTGCTGATATAACGAAATTTGGGACTTATGTCATTGGTCCTGTCAAAAAGCGCTTTTAGCGGTAAATTTTTTCTATCACTACCCTTTTTCACAGTTGACATAGATATACTAAAACCAAATTTTGTTAGATGTAATGAAAACATATGCAACCATAATGAGGAAAGAATATCTCTTCAGTTTTAGTTTAGCCGATGTAGGAAAGAAATTTAGGAAATTTATTTTAATTATCATAAAGATAACGATCACTGATGAATAACAAATGTTAAATGTTTGCTGCCATTTTTAAAGAGGAATCCATTGATTAAATTGATGATTGATTGATTAATATCACTACTAACTTTCAGTAAGCTTTATAGTATGTGTACACAATGTACAATTTATTTCAACTTATCATACGAATGTCACAATCATATAAACCACAGTAAAGTTAACGACATGTTATTGGTAAAGTTATTCCCAGCTTAAAACGTTCGTAACTTCAACATGATACCAGTGTTACCGATTGAAAATTTGGCATTTGATATGTCTCCAGATTCAAACGTCTCGCATTGATATGAATTTCGACTTTAATAGTTCTAAGTTGTTTTTGCGCCATTTTCAATCTCTAGTGCGGTATCGAATGAATCCATTGCAAGGACATGTTCATGTTTTATTCGTATCCTAGCACGTGCACAGACACCGTCATGTTCGTTTGAGTCACCATCCAACGATATCTTATTATCAAACAAAGTGGACGTTACTTACTTTAATTCATTATATTTGATGAAACATGCATGGGGTTTATAATTCAAATACATTGATTAGATAACATTCGATCAAAACACAAGGAATAAATGCATGATTTTCTCTTCAGCAAGCAAATAGATTATACTTATTATATTTACACATTTATTGTTTGAAGACTCTTATAATCCCTGTGGACATGTGTCAATAAACATAGGACAAAGAAATTAGTAATACCTCATTCCAAGTTGCTGTTGTAAATGCGTTTGTTTCGTCTCTAAATATATCAAAATAAAGTCAAAGCCTTTATCCCTTGCAATCTCTTTATCGTCTTTGTACTGTTCAATTACAGGTATTTATCGGGTTAGGTTTATACCACTTGTATAACTAAGCGCAGTTAATGAAGTATTCCCCTATGCTGCTGCTGTAATTATATACAATAGTTTAGATACTGATTTTGTATCTAATCTATTTAATATAAGTACCAATTACAGTATCACTTACATTATTTATATGTCATTTGTTTGTTTGCATGATTACTTTAGTTTGGTGTTAAAATCTGATTTGATTTATCAACCTGTTAGTTATGATTACATTATAGCTCGTATATATATTTGCTAACCCACTTCGGACTTTCGAGAATGATACTTTTATTCTATACCACTGCGGATTAACGAGAATTAATATGCAATATATAAATAACGTTTTAAAAAGTCAATCTTGCTGAATCAGTGTCGTCATCACATTCGCAATAGCACAATTGGTCAAGTTTTTGCCTAAACTAAGAGGTTTCATTTTAAAGTCCTTCTGTAGTCAATGATTTTCTCTATTTTTGCAATATATTTCGATGTAAATGACTGAGGGCTTAACAAACATACTACGATTGATAAAAAAGTTCTTGACCCGATGTGCTAACGGTAGTCAGAGAACCCGACTAATGGTCTTACGTTTCAATATAATCACCCTTTACACCAATGCACTTTGTTCACTCGTGCTCAATCTTGTTTAACCCTTCAAAAATAATTCTCTATTTTGGTCATCAAATAACACATTGGTTTTCAGTTTCGAAAACAGGTAGATGTCAGAGGGACCAAGTCCGGAGAATAAAGGGGATGGGGAAGCATTTCAAAACCGCAGTCAGTTGCAGCAGCCATCGCAACTTGACGTGTGAGCTGGTGCATTGTCGTGCATTAGCAGAACGCCTTGTGTCAGTTTGCCCCTCCTTTCACGCGCGATTTCTTGACGCAGACGTCTCAATTCCTCTGCATAGTTTGTACTTCATGATTATCACCTGACTAACCCAAAAATTGAAGCCATCATCTTTCCTGCTGATAAATAACTTCGAAGCCGGGGGGGGGGGGCAGTGTGCTTCCACGGCATGCTCTATTTTTTTATTATGGATCGAAGTGATGGACCAATGTTTCATTCTGAGGTTACGATCCGGTAGATACAATCAGGTTCACCCTCGTAGCGAGACAAAAGATATCTTGAAATGTCAAGTCTGCTTCGTTTCTGGTCGTCAGTCAACTGTATGGGGACCCATCTAGCGGAAACCTTTGACATGTAAGAGACATCAGTCAGTATTGCTTGAACTAAACCAAAGCTTACATCAACTTATCTAGCAATTGTTCGCAGGTCTCGCCTTCTGTCGCACATGACCAGATCGTGTACAGATTCGGCAGTTTCATCGTTGTTGGCCTCTTTTGACCGCCCAGGCCGCTCATCATCTCCAATGCTCTCCCCGCTCTACTTAAATTTCAGCAGCTCATTTTTTTCACAGTGCTATAGAAAGGGGACTTTTTCTCAAGTGTATCCATAAAGCATTCCAGAGGTACTTAATGACGGCTCTGATTTCAACTTTCTTCATTTGGTCTAAATGACACACCCCTCTTCTGATCAAAGTGTGTTTAATGTTACTTAATATGTGTAAAACCGCGTGTAACTCGGTCAGTAATTTTCAATAAGATATCGGTACCGACGTACTGTGGGTAAATGTCAGTGTAGTGGCTAGTAGTATATCGGGCCGATAACATTTTGATCATACCTCGTGTGCATTAACCTACGCGGTCTCAACCTTACAAAATATAAGCATATGCAGAAATTATAAACCAATAACCTTTTTCGCTATAACTTAATATCTTATATCATTGCTTAGGCAAACACATCCTTCTGCATACTCGTACATCTCACAGGCCGTACACAACATAACTCAAAGATTATCTTATGACGTGCATCTACTTTATTTATATTTATTACACAATTAACATGTTAATAAAATCATACAATACTAATCATTCATTGAAACAATTATATATAATGGTAGACAAATCTATCGGTCGTTTAATGGTTTTTATTAAGCATGCTTTTGTTTATCAACACTTGTTTCACACAGTGTCTTGGAAGGCTGATTTGAAAAACAAAATGATTTGTACATTTACCTGTATTATTGTAGCGTTCAAGAAAGAACGGCTTTCTCACCTGCAAGAGTAGTCAGCACAAGTGCTGACTCATTCTTTGACTTTGATAAAATTGTCCCACTCTCACTGTGTTCGCCAACGAATTTCTTGAATGTTTGATACCAGATTAATACTTTCAAAGTTGTATATATTTTCAAAATAAATCAGTTTTTATAGACAAAAGGAAAATAACAACAAAAATAAACAAAAAAAAAAGCAAAAAACATTCCGGAAAAGAATTATTACATTTTTTTTCATATGGTACAATTATTTGTTTTATCAATTCTAAATAATTCCAAATAATGGAAGACTTTCAAGGTCATCGTTTGCTTAACAAAGTAACCAAGGCTAAATAGAATACTTAAATGTTTCTTTCTTTTTCATTTTCATTTTCGAAAAAAATGATTTATGTAACTAAGACTGAATTGAATAAATGAATGCATGTAATGTATTTTTTAACTTTTAAAGTAAAATCATATATAACCCTGATCAAAAAATCAATTTTAATGCATCAATACATACAATTCCTTATTATCTGAATTTCAGTAAGCGTTATCAAAAAAGCGTTATCGGTTTGTCCCGGTTCACTAAGGTTCGTCCGGGTACTTCACGGAACAGCTATGACCCTACGGCGGTATACAACTGTTGATCCCGGTTGATTTAACCGTGGCAAACTGGGGCGTAAAACCGGGACTGTGTAAATGGGGCTTGAAGTAAAAATGTTTTTACCATTGTGGCGTGGGATGGTTATTGAAATTCAAATGCATTCATCGAATTTATTGTTCAATAGATTTATTTCAATTTTCATTGCGCTTTGTTTGGTAAACAAAGTCACAAGCAAGTTTTAAAAAGTAAACATGTATAAACCATTGACTCGGTTACGTCTGTGTTATTACTACGCGACACCCTTGTTTTCAATATTTTTTCTGGTAGTTGCACCATCGTTGGATGAGCAAGCTAAGAAAGACAATAAGTCAGAACCGTTAATATGAATGTCAGTCATTGTTTGCTCCCTTTAACAATTAAAGTATTTTGTTTTACGATTTCTTTGCATACTCATGCGAGGAATTTTTTTGTAAAGGTCTACCAATGCCATGTCTTGTACAAAGTATCGCCAATTTTGTAAACTTTGATTAGTAAATATTTTGAACTGATATTTCAAATGTTTATTATTCTAAATATTAATATTTAATATATGCATACTCATATTACTGCTAGTGATTTATATAGTAACAAAATATATGTAACGGTATCATTTTATTAGACTTTGTTTAATGGTGTCAAACAAAATAGAACGTCAAACTCACGATGGGAAAATACGACTAACGTTAATCATATTCGACGTATAAACGGCGGTTTATTGTGATAGTGGCGGCGTGCGAACGAATGTGTGTGTGTGGGGGGGGGAGGGGTTGGTGGGCGGCGGGTATATAACGCTTATCAACATTTTCAATTTTAATAATTAATCACAAAATCGTCTTATAGAATACAAATAGCATACAAATAAACTAACAATTTAACGTCTTATTTCCTTTTTGAAGACATTGGTCGAAGCCAAGAATTCTTGGATAGTATCTTATGAATGCGTAACACATCTCTGCCTGCAAATAAAACAAACTTAAATTAATTAAAGCATAGTTAGTTTAAGAAAGAACGAGATAGTTTATTAAGGGATGAACGAGTTTAAGAAAGAACGAGATAGTTTATTAAGGGATGATCTCATTGATTACACATTTTTATTTGGCCTACTGGCACGTGAGTAGTTCCAGTACAAAAGCCGTATCCGTAATTTTTCGTATAGACACTTGATTTGTACTTGCACTCTTAAAAATGATTATTTACATGTAAATAAGAGTTATATTGATGTTATATTTGGTTTATTTGTTGTAGCATTGAGTTAATTAGATCCAATATTTGGTTAATTTGATATAACTTTGAGTTAAATTATATAAAGAACATTTTATTTACCGGCCATTTAATCAAAAACAGATGTCATTTTCACCATTATAATACGTTATAAATTAAATATGAATATCTAGATAGCTATGCATGCAATTTATGAGCATCGTTAGTATATTTACAGAACTATAACATTTGCTTAAATTATCATAGACTGCATGCCTTTTAAACAAGATTATTTCAAGCATTTGCATGATATCATAGAACTAGCATGTTGCTTTCTTACTCCAGCTTTTTGTGTATTTTATTTTCTTTACGTCCATTAAACAATTTGCTTACTTTAAATAATTTTACTTAAGTATCCGTTACATGTTGTTTTTGCATTCATGTGCCTATTCACATAATTTCTGTTTAACATGTATAATTTTCCTATTAATTATGTCTTACACAAAATGAGTTTAATTTTATTACTATATCATTCAAAACAGGGAGACAAATTTCAAAATTAAAAAGTAACTGTAATCAAATATTTTATTGCTTTGGATTTCTTTTCTAGCTTGGAAAAAAATGATTCGATGATAAATTCAGCACTGGAAAAATTGATATAATAAGTCATTGTTTTGTTCAAGATAAAAATATCCCATAGCAAAATTTTCCTTATTCCTTTGGTATTAATTATACAGAATGGTTGAACATGTTTTGCTAAAAAAATTTAACCAGAAATGACAGAAAATGTGCTCAATAATTATATTGAGTTTTTCTCATAAAATAAGATTAACTGCATCTCCACTTTAAGGTGTAACATTTCTTCAATTAAGATATACTTGTATGTTATTATTTTAGACCATCGGTTGTACCGGACGAGGATCCCGTAGAGCCACCACCGGACTCTGTCGGTGGGGGTATAACGGGTGATTCGGAACCTCTGTCGGAGAAGGATATGAGAGAAGCGTCTGCTGCTGTTGACGTCTTTGGAGAACCTCTGGTCAGTATTTCTCTATTCATTATACTCATTGTTAGGTTTGAGCCTCATATTGAAAAGGTTGTACTGTATAATAGCTTTTAAAGAAGACATAATTTATTACTAGAAGATATCATTGTGTATTAATTTGAGATTAAACTTTATTTATTAAGGGGTAGCTTGCTGATAGGAACTGATTTTACCCATGTGACCTGTGCAGACCAAGATTAGCCGACACATCTTTGCTATAAGGTTGACTACTCATTATTGTAATAAAGCAGTATGATTATATTATATGTTATCATCTTTATATACATTGTTATCACTCTCCCTGCGTCTTGACCATTCTTTATGTATGTGATAATCATCTGCGATTATAATTGACTTAAAGTATAGACATTTTAATTGTCAATGTCTTGGCATCTTATTTTGAAGGCTTGCATACATTATGCACACCTATATGGTCAATGTTAATATTTATTAAAGGCAATTTTTTTCTCTTTTTAGGCTGTGAGAAATCGAGATGATGCAAAAAACTTTATTTATGAAATGGCAGAGTTTCCCACAGTGAAGGTAATGTTTTCAGTTTTCATGTACAATTTGATAGTAAATTGAGCACATTTAAAAGTTTTAAAAATTTGATTCTTTCAGTAGTTGATTAGATCGTTATGTTAAGAAAATAAAACTTTTTTTCTTAAAAGTTTCCTTTTACGATCTGATAGTAATTAAGTATATTGAAAATTTAAAATTTCTTTCATTACTGGAACCGATTGTTAAATAACCGAATTGAAAAAAAAATCTTTTTTTATTTTTTTGGTCCTAATTGCAAAACAAACATCTATTTCATTTTAGCCTACAATGGTAGTTCCACATGAGTGTGTGAAGGCATGGAAAGGTAACCCTGCACCTAGACAGGCTCAAAGTAGAGCCGAGATTGTGGAGGCACTGTATGAACAACTTGGCATTAAAGACTCAAGAAGGTAAATGTAATGGTGGCTGATTTGTGCTATATGTGTTTTCGCTCTCTTCGACCCCGTCAAGTGAAAAGTCAAGAATTAAGATGTTAATATGGCAGAGGGCGCGGAGTGAAAACAAGCTAATTAGCGGGGGCGCTGGCATAGTTTAATAAATAAGACTTTGCTCAGCAGGGCTCATGATATCATTGCCTGAACTGTTACAGGCAGTCCCAATTGCAAAACAGGATACCAGTTTGTGTGCTTATGTCAGTAGAGTTAGCATCAAATAAGTAATCCAGTGGTCCAAGGTTCATTCCTTTGGCAAGGCAATATTTATCCTTAACAACTGATCTCAGACATTGATTTTTATTGTCATTTGTCATTCACAGCTAATTTAGAAATTATGTGTGATAATAAGTCTGTTGCAGAGAAAATGGTAATTACCAGAAAGATATCTAGGAAAGCAGTAGGGTGGACAAACTGCCAAGATATGACCAAAAGTGTGTTGAAATTGGAATTAAAACAAATCAAACAAAAAAACCCTTATAATGGTCACAGTGTTGATGTGACTTAAATATGTCAATCAAATTAACCTGTTATTATTTCAGTGGTCATATTTCATTGAAATTAACCTGTTATTATTTCAGTGGTCTGACGACGGACAACATTATGAATTTCTGCATGGTTGCGTTACAGCATACGTCTGCAGATGTAAGACTTGTGGCTGAGAGAATTGTGAAAGGTAGATTTTATTTATTTTTTTATCAAAAGGTACATAAATAAATAATATAAATTATTTTTCCCTTAAAATAATTTCCTTTATTTTTTCAAGAAATTATTTCAATCTCGTTCGAACGAGATTTTTGTTTACAAATCACTGGTTCCATTTCTGTGTATATATTAGTTAGGTAGTAAACGGAACCAATATCACTCTCATCAACTATATAAGCACGTGAAACTCGTGCATCTGTCTCTCAATTTACAACTCGCTGTCCGAGTACACTTCAAATTAACTCTTCGGATTTTACATCGGAAATCTCGTTGTTTGGAATGCCACGTGGTAGAGGAAGACCAGTTAGGGCTTCAAGGCCAGTAAATACTGCAAACCAGCCTAATAATGTACAGACCAGGGGTCGGAAAAGGCAGGCAGAGGAGGACAGTGACTCCCTAGCAGAAGACACGTCTTTACAGTCCAACGCAGGTTCGTCCAATTTCATAGACTTTGAACAAATTATGAGAGCTAGTCAATTGTTACCGAATAGTAACGTTAGTATTAATAATAATTCAGGTTCAAATGATTTAAGTATGGGGTGTGGCAGTGGTTCAGTCAATAATAATAGTTCTCCTTTAGTTACACGTGGCAACCCTCCACAACGTGATTTCTTTCAAAGTAATGCCATGCGCGATAACTCTGCATGCGTCCCAATGCCCGTTACTCGTTTAGCAGACGACGATATTGCGGCGCACTTACCATCTTCTATCAAACAACAAATTTGTAGGGGAGAATATGTTAATTTAGCATTGATGTTAAAAGGAACCGTGGAACTCTCCCAATATTGTGATGGTTCAATTTTTAAATTAAGTTTAAATGGGGAAATTGAAGCATGTCGAAGAGATTGCAAAGAAAAGATTTTCGACATTGAAAAATGGACTAATGCATTTTTGATATATGCGTCTGTGTATTTGTCAAATCACGCTGACAAAAGCTATGAGCTAATACACTATATGTATAACATTAGAGAGGCCGCTGCAAGACAAGGGTCGTATTGCTGGCGAGAATACGACGAGCAATTTCGTCTCCGGCAAGCTATAACACCAGCCCCCTGGTCAAAGATAAATAACGATCTGTGGTGGCGCTGTATGCAATTGAAGCCTGTTAACAAAAACCCCTCAAACGTGAGGAGATATACATGGAACCCTTTCAATTCAGGTTCATGCACGTGGTCGGATTGTAAGTTCTCACACACGTGCTCAAAATGTCACGGTCCTCATCCGGAAATCAAATGCACGTGGTCCGGTCCACAGTCGAATACACAGTCTTCGAATACACAGTCTAACTTTAATAATAAA
>NW_026856703.1:0-5717 GCF_026571515.1 Ruditapes philippinarum
ACTAGTCTTTTAAAAAATTAAATCGATGTTGTTTAAACAAACGTTCCAGTAAAAGTATATAATAATCAATACATGTGAAAATATTTAGAAACACTTATTTAGTCCAACGGATATTTAATCCCATTTTATAAAAATGGGATTTTAATCCAGCTGGGTCCCCCATACAACACGTAAAACCAAATGGGTAAATGAAAAAATCACATGGGAGGTCACACTTTGAATGCTTGTCCAGCGCTTAATTTTTTTGCTATCTTTGTATTAACGGCCATTTATCGTCTATTTCCATCCAAAATAGTGTTCGATTTAAATTTTTTAATTGAATTTGTATTAAACAGGGTAGCTGATTTTGATTTGCAAACTTATTCCGTAGGCTGTTATATATTATCATTTGGTGTAAAATGCATGCTTATATCTAAAATACCATAACATGTGAATTGCGTAACGCTATTAAATCTTTAACGCTTGACGTATGTATATCGAAGGAAAGAATGATTTTGTCGATAAATTATATAATAAAGAACATATCATGCAGTTTTCTCTGAGGTTGCCGATATATTGTGGGCATTTACTGAAATTAAACCTGTTGTACTTGTAATATCAAATTAATGTTTTACATTACTCGCGTGCTCTTAAATTGATTGTTTAAAGATTTTTGTTAATTGTATTCTTCTTAGACGATGAGAAAACTTTAAATTTAATACATAAATAAAAAAAAACAAGGCAGCATTGACTCTCTTAATATCTAATTTTATTGTTACCTTCAAGTAGTGTACTTGTGTAAAATTTACACAACACTTATATAAAGGATAATGATCTAGTTGGTGCAAGTGACCTTTATTTATTTACACAAACTGTATTTCAAAGTCAGTTATATGAAAACAAAGTCTTAAAGAATTTTTTTTTTCTCTATTAAAACATAGCGAAACCACCACACGAAGATTTTGTCCTATAACAATAATTGATAATAAATAGCCGGTTTAATTCAATAGTTTGCACATGTATTTTTCTTTGTGCGTGATGTTTTTGATATCGTGACGATTTGACTAAAAAAAACAACTTGAAAACAACAACAACAACAACAACAACAAAACTTAAGAAATAAAAAGGACCTACGGTAAAAATATTAATGTGGAAAGATGCAAACAGGCTAGACAATGGATAACCGTCCTGTAAAGGAGGAAACAAATGAAATGTTAAGACTGGTAATATCTCCTGTAGTCTAGTGTATAAATACATTTTTTTTCTATGATAAACAGGGACATATTTAAACTGGAACAATAATCATACCCGTCTGGACAACTGTATAACTGCTAAGTTAATATTTGAATATTTGAATTGCAGCAATTTGATAATGCGACATGCTATATACACCTAATTGATCAAGGTATCGAACTCGTCATAATATCAAATGGTTTTGGTTTTCAAACAATTATATTAAGAATAGATATCCGTCAATTTAGGTCAAAGTCAGTAAATATTAGGAAGCAATGTCCTTTAAAAATCACAATATTTAATATGTGCATTATTGATAAACAAATGAAGTATTTATCGAACGTGACAACCGATTTCGTCCTTTAATGATTTGACAAAAAACAAACGATTACGGCACGTTCAAATGAGGTTTAAATTGGCGTAACATACTTTCAAAAAAGGTTGGTCCTTTAGTATAATTTAGCTAATGTAGAAGTTATAAATGCAACCGATATAAGTAATATAACGGACATCGAATATACAACACCATCTAAGATGACACAATTGAAGTTAAGCTTTTTGCTTTGAAGGGACGAGACATTTTTAAAAAAAACGATGCGATGCAGATGTGGTTAAAAACTTTTTTCATTTAGTTAATCGAGAATAAATATTTAAATGCTGCAATAAATAAAAAATAAAAAAGCATGTTGCAACAAAAGTTTAATGTTTCTTGCTATATAAGAATTGTGACTAACATTTTATTTCCTCACTAAATTTCAAAAGTAACGCTGGGATGTTCCTCAATATTGTCGGCGATTGTTTTTGTTATTATAATAAATTCTTTCGGAAAAGATATTTTAGAGCACATGATATAGCGTGATGTATGCATGAAGATGTATATGGAAAATACAAACTTAAATAATTATATTCAAACGTCATTTACTCGATGTCTTTCAACGAGAAGTTTAAATAGACGCAGTAATCCTTCCTGCATTTAATTTTCTTTCCGTTTCTTAAGAGAGCAAACACGAAACCGCGTTTTGCAATGCTTATCTGAAGATAAATGAAACAGATGTGAAGCTTTGCTTCACCGTTATTGTTTGATTGCACAAACATTATCCCAAACAATAAAATCATATTCAACAAAACTTATCTAAATTATATTTCGGTGTAATACGACATGCATGTGCATAGCATATGTGCTATTGTGTTTAGATGAGATAAAATGTGTAAGTATGAATTGTTAATTGTACTCTGATCATATGATTTATTATGGTAGATGCAGGATTTTGGGATTGTAGAATTTTGTAAACTTGAGTACCTAAACACAGATGTGTTGTTAATATATTTATATGAGTTTTTAGTTTGCAGGAATAATTTTGATATGATTAACTGTAACTGACTGACTTAAGAGCATAGTGTCTTTGTAAAATAAATTTAAGGTTCCTTTAGCTGCGCCCCATATCGTACTGTTATTAGATAGTCTTATTTTTCACAGACTTTAATGCCATCTGTGAATTAATATGACCTTATCATAATAGTACATCCTACACTTGTAATGTTTGTTTTTGATAGGATCTAATGTGATTTGATATGCTCAGAATATTTGTGGTATATGAACATTATAGGCCTGATGTTCATTAAAGTAATTTGGTAGTTTTTTTAAACAGCTGATTTACCAGAAGATAGAGTATGAAGTTTCTATGGCGCGAGCCAGACTTCATATTGATTGATAATAAATGTTTTCTGAGAGTACGTCTCTGTATTCCCTTGTAGCTAGAGTGGACTGCGACACTTCTTCTTATGAAGCAAAATTAACTTAAGACGGAATTTAATCCTGTTGATTATCAAATTTAGTTATGAAATATAATTTCATCCGCATTCAAATATAGTCCAGCTACAATGAAAATTATCAAATATAATTTGTCTGCGAAATTAATTATTAAATGTTTTTTTTTCACATTCCACTGTAAAACATGTAATAAGTATCTATATTATATATATTTCATCCATTCATACTTTTATTCATTTACTCATTTATTCATTTCTTCATTCATTAACAAGTATGTACTAACCACTGGTACGGGCCTCAATCCTAAATATCCTATTTTCGCGCTAAATACCTTCAGGCTCGGCACTCGCACTTGAGGTTTCCATGGCGCGAGCAAGACTATATATTGTTTGATTATAAATATTTTCTGAAAGCACGTCTCTGTACTCACTTATATTTACATACGACGGAATTTATCCCTGTTGAGAATCCAATTAAGTTATAATATATATAATTTCATCCGCATTCAAATATAGTCAAACTACAGTAAAAATTATATAATATAATTTGACTGTGATATTAGTTATTTAATATTATTTCCCATTCCACTGCAAAACATGTAATAAGTATCTATATTATTGAAAACTCTCATGCTTCGCATGATTGAACCAATAGAAAAATATATAAAAAACATTGTAACCAAGCAGCCAACATATCAAACATTCCAAATAATGAGATAATGTTAAAAGCTAGCAGAATAATGAACATGAGAGGAACATTTGTATGTTTCCAAGTGATCTTTGTTACTTTTATTTAAAATATGTTTGCATGTGGGTATATTATAGAATGTCTGGACGTTGGATGCTTTTGAAATACTATCAAACATTACATAATTTCGGAATTTGATTACATTTACTATATTCCATTTAAAGATAGATAGATAGATAGATAGATACTTTTTATTCCTCCAATATTGAAGAGCAAAACATATTTACAAAACCGAACAATAACAGAGCATGGCATATGTACAATAAATTACAAATCATAACATCTAAGCAAACATCATTTGTTATACAATTCTTTCAGATCGAATAAATATATGGAGATATGCTGATATCTACATTTATCTCATTTATGACATAAAATGTATGTAACAGACTTTATTTATATAAAAACCACATCGTATATTTGTATTTACTCTGCAAAAACTAGAAGTTGACTATCAAATTATAAAGTATACAGTATACAAAAGATATATTTAATTGCTAAAGTTTAGTTTGAGAATTCATGTATATTCATATCTTTCTTCGGTTACTTCTGTCAAAATTTTACTCGAAACGAAATAGCAAAGTGATGACTAAGTTATTAGAGTATTTAAAGGTACTCTTAAGAAAAGACGACATTCAATGTTACAATACCTATCATACTGTTATATAATTACGATGAATTATTTCCACCGAGGAAAACAAACAAATTATAAAAACAAAGATAGATAATGATATAGTTTTTATGAAATCATATCAGTGTTTAAGGCGTTACGTTAATGTCTCACAATAATGCAATTATATATATTTGAACAACTTGTATAGGCATTTTGCAATACTATAATTGTGCAATATCTTCCCATCATTATCTGCAGCAAACTGAACATACTTCCGTAATCATTAATGGTGTCTGCTTGATCATTATGAATATTTCGTTACGACACTACTCACCCTGTTACCTAAGCGTAAAACAAATAATTGTTTACGTTATTCGTCTGTCTATACATGACATGACTTTTGAAGTATACTCTCATTACAAATGATTTGATAAAGGGATTCCTTTTTTGATACCTAAAAGGTAAAAGCAAATATTTGGTAAGTGTGCTTTTATCAAGTTAACTATCCTATATTGCAAATAGTCGGTAAATGTCAATAGTAAATAATTGAGGATAATACTCAATACAATAAGAGATGCTGAAAAGTACATTGTCGTTTTGATCACAATCATGGAGTCAAGATGTTCATTGCAACCATATAAACACTTATCTTGATTTAAAGAAACCTAATGGAGCTCTAAAGACCTAAATAAATAAAATGTAAGGATGAAGCACAAGATAATTAGGATAGTATACTCAAAACCTGTTTACCTATTTAATGCTATTTCTTGCCCGATTTGAGTGAAGAGCATTTTATATCGTGATTCGCAAATAGATTATTTATTAAACTTTTCTAGGAAGTGAGAGAATGATCTTAAATTTTGCATAAAAGTTAGATCTTTATCAGGTGTCTAGTGCTGTGATCAGCTTTAAAGTATTAACCCCGAAAACATTTTATGGTCATTCGAGAATTGTGTTGAAAATGGGATATCGTTAGCCAATTCTAAGAGGCATACTAGAAAATAATGCATTTTTTTTTCTTGTTTGGTTTTGTTACAAACAATAAACAAATTTTCAACTTTAAATTGTTTTCATTGTACACCATCGATCTCCAATTTTTATTTGACATGGAACGTAGGAGCTTGTCTATAATATTGTTCCGACAAAATGTTACACTATCATTACAGGCTCTCTTTTGTGAAACATATCAACTAAAAGAAAAAAGGTTTACATGAGTATGAAATGTTTTAATTTGTCATGTTTTATTTTGTCATTGTAATTAAATAAACGTCACACATTTGTAATAGCAGCCTAAACAACTGTAAGCAATTAAGAAATGGGCGTCTTATTAATCAGCACTAAGTATTGAATGAAGCTTTTACGTAAGATAATAAA